>NW_022261981.1:7713891-7888891 GCF_002021735.2 Oncorhynchus kisutch | reverse complement strand
ATTCATGCCCTGGTCTCCTTGTCTTTCCTAGCCTGTTCTATTCATGTCCTGGTCTCCTTGTCTTTCCTAGTCTGTCCTGTTCTATTCATGCCCTGGTCTCCTTGTCTTTCCTAGCCTGTCCTGTTCTATTCATGCCCTGGTCTCCTTGTCTTTCCTAGCCTGTCCTGTTCTATTAATGCCCTGGTCTCCTTGTCTTTCCTAGCCTGTTCTATTCATGCCCTGGTCTCCTTGTCTTTCCTAGCCTGTTCTATTCATGCCCTGGTCTCCTTGTCTGTCCTAGTCTGTCCTGTTCTATTCATGCCCTGGTCTCCTTGTCTTTCCTAGTCTGTCCTGTTCTATTAATGCCCTGGTCTCCTTGTATTTCCTAGCCTGCCCTGTTCTATTCATGCCCTGGTCTCCTTGTCTTTCCTAGTCTGTCCTGTTCTATTCATGCCCTGGTCTCCTTGTCTTTCCTAGCCTGCCCTGTTCTATTCATGCCCTGGTCTCCTTGTCTTTCCTAGTCTGTCCTGTTCTATTCATGCCCTGGTCTCCTTGTCTTTCCTAGCCTGTCCTGTTCTATTCATGCCCTGGTCTCCTTGTCTTTCCTAGCCTGTCCTGTTCTATTCATGCCCTGGTCTCCTTGTCTTTCCTAGTCTGTCCTGTTCTATTCATGCCCTGGTCTCCTTGTCTTTCCTAGTCTGTCCTGTTCTATTCATGCCCTGGTCTCCTTATCTTTCCTAGTCTGTCCTATTCATGCCCTGGTCTCCTTGTCTTTCCTGTCCTGTTCTATTCATGCCCTGGTCTCCTTGTCTTTCCTAGCCTGTCCTGTTCTATTCATTCCCTGGTCTCCTTGTCTTTCCTAGTCTGTCCTGTTCTATTCATGCCCTGGTCTCCTCGTCTTTCCTAGTCTGTCCTGTTCTATTCATGCCCTGGTTTCCTTGTCTTTCCTAGTCTGTCCTGTTCTATTCATGCCCTGGTCTCCTTGTCTTTCCTAGCCTGTCCTGTTCTATTCATGCCCTGGTCTCCTTGTCTTTCCTAGCCTGTCCTGTTCTATTCATGCCCTGGTCTCCTTGTCTTTCCTAGCCTGTTCTATTCATGCCCTGGTCTCCTTGTCTTTCCTGTCCTGTTCTATTCATGCCCTGGTCTCCTTGTCTTTCCTAGCCTGTCCTGTTCTATTCATGCCCTGGTCTCCTTGTCTTTCCTAGCCTGTCCTGTTCTATTCATGCCCTGGTCTCCTTGTCTTTCCTAGCCTGTCCTGTTCTATTCATGCCCTGGTCTCCTTGTCTTTCCTAGCCTGTTCTATTCATGCCCTGGTCTCCTTGTCTTTCCTAGCCTGTCCTGTTCTATTAATGCCCTGGTCTCCTTGTCTTTCCTAGCCTGTTCTCTTCATGCTCTGGTCTCCTTGTCTTTCCTAGCCTGTCCTATTAATGCCCTGGTCTCCTTGTCTTTCCTAGCCTGTCCTGTTCTATTCATGCCCTGGTCTCCTTGTCTTTCCTAGTCTGTCCTGTTCTATTCATGCCCTGGTCTCCTTGTCTTTCCTAGCCTGTTCTATTCATGCCCTTGTCTCCTTGTCTTTCCTAGCCTGTCCTGTTCTATTCATGCCCTGGTCTCCTTGTCTTTCCTAGCCTGTCCTGTTCTATTCATGCCCTGGTCTCCTTGTATTTCCTAGTCTGTCCTGTTCTATTAATGCCCTGGTCTCCTTGTCTTTCCTAGCCTGTCCTGTTCTATTCATGCCCTGGTCTGCTTGTCTTTCCTGGCCTGTTCTATTCATGCCCTGGTCTCCTTGTCTTTCCTAGCCTGTCCTGTCCTATTAATGCCCTGGTCTCCTTGTCTTTCCTACCCCGTCCTGTTCTATTCATGCCTGGTCTCCTTGTCTTTCCTAGTATGTCCTGTTCTATTCATGCCCTGGTCTCCTTGTCTTTCCTAGTCTGTCCTGTTCTATTCATGCCCTGGTCTCCTTGTCTTTCCTAGCCTGTTCTATTCATGCCCTGGTCTCCTTGTCTTTCCTGTCCTGTTCTATTCATGCCCTGGTATCCTTGTCTTTCCTAGCCTGTCCTGTTCTATTCATGCCCCGGTCTCCTTGTCTTTCCTAGCCTGTCCTGTTCTATTCATGCCCTGGTCTCCTTGTCTTTCCTAGCCTGTTCTATTCATGCCCTGGTCTCCTTGTCTTTCCTAGCCTGTTCTATTCATGCCCTGGTCTCCTTGTCTTTCATAGCCTGTCCTGTTCTATTCATGTCCTGGTCTCCTTGTCTTTCCTAGCCTGTCCTGTTCTATTAATGCCCTGGTCTCCTTGTCTTTCCTAGCCTGTTCTATTCATGCTCTGGTCTCCTTGTCTTTCCTAGCCTGTTCTATTCATGCCCTGGTCTCGTTGTCTTTCCTAGCCTGTCCTGTTCTATTCATGCCCTGGTCTCCTTGTCTTTCCTAGTCTGTCCTGTTCTATTCATGCCCTGGTCTCCTTGTCTTTCCTAGCCTGTTCTATTCATGCCCTGGTCTCCTTGTCTTTCCTAGCCTGTCCTGTCCTATTAATGCGCTGGTCTCCTTGTCTTTCCTACCCCGTCCTGTTCTATTCATGCCCTGGTCTCGTTGTCTTTCCTAGCCTGTCCTGTCCTATTCATGCCCTGGTCTCCTTGTCTTTCCTAGCCTGTCCTGTTCTATTAATGCCCTGGTCTCCTTGTATTTCCTAGCCTGTTCTATTCATGCCCTGGTCTCCTTGTCTTTCCTAGCCTGTCCTGTTCTATTCATGCCCTGGTCTCCTTGTCTTTCCTAGCCTGTCCTGTTGTATTCATGCCCTGGTCTCCTTGTCTTTCCTAGCCTGTCCTGTTCTATTCATGCCCTGGTCTCCTTGTCTTTCCTAGTCTGTCCTGTTCTATTCATGTCCTGGTCTCCTTGTCTTTCCTAGTCTGTCCTGTTCTATTCATGCCCTGGTCTCCTTGTCTCTCCTAGTCTGTCCTATTCATGCCCTGGTCTTCTTGTCTTTCCTAGCCTGTTCTATTCATGCCCTGGTCTCCTTGTCTTTCCTAGCCTGTTCTATTCATGCCCTGGTCTCCTTGTCTTTCATAGCCTGTCCTGTTCTATTCATGTCCTGGTCTCCTTGTCTTTCCTAGCCTGTCCTGTTCTATTAATGCCCTGGTCTCCTTGTCTTTCCTAGCCTGTTCTATTCATGCTCTGGTCTCCTTGTCTTTCCTAGCCTGTTCTATTCATGCCCTGGTCTCGTTGTCTTTCCTAGCCTGTCCTGTTCTATTCATGCCCTGGTCTCCTTGTCTTTCCTAGTCTGTCCTGTTCTATTCATGCCCTGGTCTCCTTGTCTTTCCTAGCCTGTTCTATTCATGCCCTGGTCTCCTTGTCTTTCCTAGCCTGTCCTGTCCTATTAATGCGCTGGTCTCCTTGTCTTTCCTACCCCGTCCGGTTCTATTCATGCCCTGGTCTCGTTGTCTTTCCTAGCCTGTCCTGTCCTATTCATGCCCTGGTCTCCTTGTCTTTCCTAGCCTGTCCTGTTCTATTAATGCCCTGGTCTCCTTGTATTTCCTAGCCTGTTCTATTCATGCCCTGGTCTCCTTGTCTTTCCTAGCCTGTCCTGTTCTATTCATGCCCTGGTCTCCTTGTCTTTCCTAGCCTGTCCTGTTGTATTCATGCCCTGGTCTCCTTGTCTTTCCTAGCCTGTCCTGTTCTATTCATGCCCTGGTCTCCTTGTCTTTCCTAGTCTGTCCTGTTCTATTCATGTCCTGGTCTCCTTGTCTTTCCTAGTCTGTCCTGTTCTATTCATGCCCTGGTCTCCTTGTCTCTCCTAGTCTGTCCTATTCATGCCCTGGTCTCCTTGTCTTTCCTGTCCTGTTCTATTCATGCCCTGGTCTCCTTGTCTTTACTAGCCTGTCCTGTTCTATTCATGCCCTGGTCTCCTTGTCTTTCCTAGCCTGTCCTGTTCTATCCATGCCCTGGTCTCCTTGTCTTTCCTAGCCTGTCCTGTTCTATTCATGTCCTAGTCTCCTTGTCTTTCCTAGCCTGTCCTGTTCTATTCATGCCCTGGTCTCCTTGTCTTTCCTAGCCTGTCCTGTTCTATTCATGCCCTGGTCTCCTTGTCTTTCCTAGCCTGTTCTATTCATGCCCTGTCTCCTTGTCTTTCCTAGCCTGTTCTATTCATGCCCTGGTCTCCTTGTCTTTCATAGCCTGTCCTGTTCTATTCATGTCCTGGTCTCCTTGTCTTTCCTAGCCTGTCCTGTTCTATTAATGCCCTGGTCTCCTTGTCTTTCCTAGCCTGTTCTATTCATGCTCTGGTCTCCTTGTCTTTCCTAGCCTGTTCAATTCATGCCCTGGTCTCCTTGTCTTTCCTAGCCTGTCCTGTTCTATTCATGCCCTGGTCTCCTTGTCTTTCCTAGTCTGTCCTGTTCTATTCATGCCCTGGTCTCCTTGTCTTTCCTAGCCTGTTCTATTCATGCCCTGGTCTCCTTGTCTTTCCTAGCCTGTCCTGTCCTATTAATTTGCTGGTCTCCTTGTCTTTCCTACCCCGTCCGGTTCTATTCATGCCCTGGTCTCCTTGTCTCTCCTAGTCTGTCCTATTCATGCCCTGGTCTCCTTGTCTTTCCTGTCCTGTTCTATTCATGCCCTGGTCTCCTTGTCTTTACTAGCCTGTCCTGTTCTATTCATGCCCTGGTCTCCTTGTCTTTCCTAGCCTGTCCTGTTCTATCCATGCCCTGGTCTCCTTGTCTTTCCTAGCCTGTCCTGTTCTATTCATGTCCTAGTCTCCTTGTCTTTCCTAGTCTGTCCTGTTCTATTCATGCCCTGGTCTCCTTGTCTTTCCTAGCCTGTCCTGTTCTATTCATGCCCTGGTCTCCTTGTCTTTCCTAGCCTGTTCTATTCATGCCCTGATCTCCTTGTCTTTCCTAGCCTGTTCTATTCATGCCCTGGTCTCCTTGTCTTTCATAGCCTGTCCTGTTCTATTCATGTCCTGGTCTCCTTGTCTTTCCTAGCCTGTCCTGTTCTATTAATGCCCTGGTCTCCTTGTCTTTCCTAGCCTGTTCTATTCATGCTCTGGTCTCCTTGTCTTTCCTAGCCTGTTCAATTCATGCCCTGGTCTCCTTTTCTTTCCTAGCCTGTCCTGTTCTATTCATGCCCTGGTCTCCTTGTCTTTCCTAGTCTGTCCTGTTCTATTCATGCCCTGGTCTCCTTGTCTTTCCTAGCCTGTTCTATTCATGCCCTGGTCTCCTTGTCTTTCCTAGCCTGTCCTGTCCTATTAATGCGCTGGTCTCCTTGTCTTTCCTACCCCGTCCGGTTCTATTCATGCCCTGGTCTCGTTGTCTTTCCTAGCCTGTCCTGTCCTATTCATGCCCTGGTCTCCTTGTCTTTCCTAGCCTGTCCTGTTCTATTAATGCCCTGGTCTCCTTGTATTTCCTAGCCTGTTCTATTCATGCCCTGGTCTCCTTGTCTTTCCTAGCCTGTCCTGTTCTATTCAAGCCCTGGTCTCCTTGTCTTTCCTAGCCTGTCCTGTTGTATTCATGCCCTGGTCTCCTTGTCTTTCCTAGCCTGTCCTGTTCTATTCATGCCCTGGTCTCCTTGTCTTTCCTAGTCTGTCCTGTTCTATTCATGTCCTGGTCTCCTTGTCTTTCCTAGTCTGTCCTGTTCTATTCATGCCCTGGTCTCCTTGTCTCTCCTAGTCTGTCCTATTCATGCCCTGGTCTCCTTGTCTTTCCTGTCCTGTTCTATTCATGCCCTGGTCTCCTTGTCTTTACTAGCCTGTCCTGTTCTATTCATGCCCTGGTCTCCTTGTCTTTCCTAGTCTGTCCTGTTCTATTCATGCCCTGGTCTCCTTGTCTTTCCTAGTCTGTCCTGTTCTATTCATGCTCTGGTCTCCTTGTCTTTCCTAGCCTGTCCTGTTCTATTCATGCCCTGGTCTCCTTGTCTTTCCTAGCCTGTTCTATTCATGCCCTGGTCTCCTTGTCTTTCCTGTCCTGTTCTATTCATGCCCTGGTTTCCTTGTCTTTCCTAGTCTGTCCTGTTCTATTCATGCCCTGGTCTCCTTGTCTTTCCTAGCCTGTCCTGTTCTATTCATGCCCTGGTCTCCTTGTCTTTCCTAGCCTGTCCTGTTCTATTCATGCCCTGGTCTCCTTGTCTTTCCTAGCCTGTTCTATTCATGCCCTGGTCTCCTTGTCTTTCCTAGCCTGTTCTATTCATGCCCTGGTCTCCTTGTCTTTCATAGCCTGTCCTGTTCTATTCATGTCCTGGTCTCCTTGTCTTTCCTAGCCTGTCCTGTTCTATTAATGCCCTGGTCTCCTTGTCTTTCCTAGCCTGTTCTATTCATGCTCTGGTCTCCTTGTCTTTCCTAGCCTGTTCTATTCATGCCCTGGTCTCGTTGTCTTTCCTAGCCTGTCCTGTTCTATTCATGCCCTGGTCTCCTTGTCTTTCCTAGTCTGTCCTGTTCTATTCATGCCCTGGTCTCCTTGTCTTTCCTAGCCTGTTCTATTCATGCCCTGGTCTCCTTGTCTTTCCTAGCCTGTCCTGTCCTATTAATGCGCTGGTCTCCTTGTCTTTCCTACCCCGTCCGGTTCTATTCATGCCCTGGTCTCGTTGTCTTTCCTAGCCTGTCCTGTCCTATTCATGCCCTGGTCTCCTTGTCTTTCCTAGCCTGTCCTGTTCTATTAATGCCCTGGTCTCCTTGTATTTCCTAGCCTGTTCTATTCATGCCCTGGTCTCCTTGTCTTTCCTAGCCTGTCCTGTTCTATTCATGCCCTGGTCTCCTTGTCTTTCCTAGCCTGTCCTGTTGTATTCATGCCCTGGTCTCCTTGTCTTTCCTAGCCTGTCCTGTTCTATTCATGCCCTGGTCTCCTTGTCTTTCCTAGTCTGTCCTGTTCTATTCATGTCCTGGTCTCCTTGTCTTTCCTAGTCTGTCCTGTTCTATTCATGCCCTGGTCTCCTTGTCTCTCCTAGTCTGTCCTATTCATGCCCTGGTCTCCTTGTCTTTCCTAGCCTGTTCTATTCATGCCCTGGTCTCCTTGTCTTTCCTAGCCTGTTCTATTCATGCCCTGGTCTCCTTGTCTTTCATAGCCTGTCCTGTTCTATTCATGTCCTGGTCTCCTTGTCTTTCCTAGCCTGTCCTGTTCTATTAATGCCCTGGTCTCCTTGTCTTTCCTAGCCTGTTCTATTCATGCTCTGGTCTCCTTGTCTTTCCTAGCCTGCTCTATTCATGCCCTGGTCTCGTTGTCTTTCCTAGCCTGTCCTGTTCTATTCATGCCCTGGTCTCCTTGTCTTTCCTAGTCTGTCCTGTTCTATTCATGCCCTGGTCTCCTTGTCTTTCCTAGCCTGTTCTATTCATGCCCTGGTCTCCTTGTCTTTCCTAGCCTGTCCTGTCCTATTAATGCGCTGGTCTCCTTGTCTTTCCTACCCCGTCCGGTTCTATTCATGCCCTGGTCTCGTTGTCTTTCCTAGCCTGTCCTGTCCTATTCATGCCCTGGTCTCCTTGTCTTTCCTAGCCTGTCCTGTTCTATTAATGCCCTGGTCTCCTTGTATTTCCTAGCCTGTTCTATTCATGCCCTGGTCTCCTTGTCTTTCCTAGCCTGTCCTGTTCTATTCATGCCCTGGTCTCCTTGTCTTTCCTAGCCTGTCCTGTTGTATTCATGCCCTGGTCTCCTTGTCTTTCCTAGCCTGTCCTGTTCTATTCATGCCCTGGTCTCCTTGTCTTTCCTAGTCTGTCCTGTTCTATTCATGTCCTGGTCTCCTTGTCTTTCCTAGTCTGTCCTGTTCTATTCATGCCCTGGTCTCCTTGTCTCTCCTAGTCTGTCCTATTCATGGCCTGGTCTCCTTGTCTTTCCTGTCCTGTTCTATTCATGCCCTGGTCTCCTTGTCTTTCCTAGCCTGTCCTGTTCTATCCATGCCCTGGTCTCCTTGTCTTTCCTAGCCTGTCCTGTTCTATTCATGTCCTAGTCTCCTTGTCTTTCCTAGTCTGTCCTGTTCTATTCATGCCCTGGTCTCCTTGTCTTTCCTAGCCTGTCCTGTTCTATTCATGCCCTGGTCTCCTTGTCTTTCCTAGCCTGTTCTATTCATGCCCTGATCTCCTTGTCTTTCCTAGCCTGTTCTATTCATGCCCTGGTCTCCTTGTCTTTCATAGCCTGTCCTGTTCTATTCATGTCCTGGTCTCCTTGTCTTTCCTAGCCTGTCCTGTTCTATTAATGCCCTGGTCTCCTTGTCTTTCCTAGCCTGTTCTATTCATGCTCTGGTCTCCTTGTCTTTCCTAGCCTGTTCTATTCATGCCCTGGTCTCCTTGTCTTTCCTAGCCTGTCCTGTTCTATTCATGCCCTGGTCTCCTTGTCTTTCCTAGCCTGTCCTGTTCTATTCATGCCCTGGTCTCCTTGTCTTTCCTAGTCTGTCCTGTTCTATTCATGCCCTGGTCTCCTTGTCTTTCCTAGCCTGTCCTGTTCTATTCATGCCCTGGTCTCCTTGTCTTTCCTAGCCTGTTCTATTCATGCCCTGATCTCCTTGTCTTTCCTAGCCTGTTCTATTCATGCCCTGGTCTCCTTGTCTTTCATAGCCTGTCCTGTTCTATTCATGTCCTGGTCTCCTTGTCTTTCCTAGCCTGTCCTGTTCTATTAATGCCCTGGTCTCCTTGTCTTTCCTAGCCTGTTCTATTCATGCTCTGGTCTCCTTGTCTTTCCTAGCCTGTTCAATTCATGCCCTGGTCTCCTTGTCTTTCCTAGCCTGTCCTGTTCTATTCATGCCCTGGTCTCCTTGTCTTTCCTAGCCTGTTCTATTCATGCTCTGGTCTCCTTGTCTTTCCTAGCCTGTTCAATTCATGCCCTGGTCTCCTTGTCTTTCCTAGCCTGTCCTGTTCTATTCATGCCCTGGTCTCCTTGTCTTTCCTAGTCTGTCCGGTTCTATTCATGCCCTGGTCTCGTTGTCTTTCCTAGCCTGTCCTGTCCTATTCATGCCCTGGTCTCCTTGTCTTTCCTAGCCTGTCCTGTTCTATTAATGCCCTGGTCTCCTTGTATTTCCTAGCCTGTTCTATTCATGCCCTGGTCTCCTTGTCTTTCCTAGCCTGTCCTGTTCTATTCAAGCCCTGGTCTCCTTGTCTTTCCTAGCCTGTCCTGTTGTATTCATGCCCTGGTCTCCTTGTCTTTCCTAGCCTGTCCTGTTCTATTCATGCCCTGGTCTCCTTGTCTTTCCTAGTCTGTCCTGTTCTATTCATGTCCTGGTCTCCTTGTCTTTCCTAGTCTTTCCTGTTCTATTCATGCCCTGGTCTCCTTGTCTCTCCTAGTCTGTCCTGTTCTATTCATGCCCTGGTCTCCTTGTCTTTCCTAGCCTGTTCTATTCATGCCCTGGTCTCCTTGTCTTTCCTAGCCTGTCCTGTCCTATTAATGCGCTGGTCTCCTTGTCTTTCCTGCCCCGTCCGGTTCTATTCATGCCCTGGTCTCCTTGTCTCTCCTAGTCTGTCCTATTCATGCCCTGGTCTCCTTGTCTTTCCTGTCCTGTTCTATTCATGCCCTGGTCTCCTTGTCTTTACTAGCCTGTCCTGTTCAATTCATGCCCTGGTCTCCTTGTCTTTCCTAGCCTGTCCTGTTCTATCCATGCCCTGGTCTCCTTGTCTTTCCTAGCCTGTCCTGTTCTATTCATGTCCTAGTCTCCTTGTCTTTCCTAGTCTGTCCTGTTCTATTCATGCCCTGGTCTCCTTGTCTTTCCTAGCCTGTCCTGTTCTATTCATGCCCTGGTCTCCTTGTCTTTCCTAGTCTGTCCTGTTCTATTCATGCCTTGGTCTCATTGTCTTTCATAGTCTGTCCTGTTCTATTCATGCCCTGGTCTCCTTGTCTTTCCTAGCCTGTCCTGTTCTATTCATGCCCTGGTCTCCTTGTCTTTCCTGTCCTGTTCTATTCATGCCCTGGTCTCCTTGTCTTTACTAGCCTGTCCTGTTCTATTCATGCCCTGGTCTCCTTGTCTTTCCTAGTCTGTCCTGTTCTATTCATGCCCTGGTCTCCTTGTCTTTCCTAGTCTGTCCTGTTCTATTCATGCCCTGGTCTCCTTGTCTTTCCTAGCCTGTTCTATTCATGCCCTGGTCTCCTTGTCTTTCCTGTCCTGTTCTATTCATGCCCTGGTTTCCTTGTCTTTCCTAGTCTGTCCTGTTCTATTCATGCCCTGGTCTCCTTGTCTTTCCTAGCCTGTCCTGTTCTATTCATGCCCTGGTCTCTTTGTCTTTCCTAGCCTGTCCTGTTCTATTCATGCCCTGGTCTCCTTGTCTTTCCTAGCCTGTTCTATTCATGCCCTGGTCTCCTTGTCTTTCCTGTCCTGTTCTATTCATGCCCTGGTCTCCTTGTCTTTCCTAGCCTGTCCTGTTCTATTCATGCCCTGGTCTCCTTGTCTTTCCTAGTCTGTCCTGTTCTATTCATGCCTTGGTCTCATTGTCTTTCATAGTCTGTCCTGTTCTATTCATGCCCTGGTCTCCTTGTCTTTCCTAGCCTGTCCTGTTCTATTCATGCCCTGGTCTCCTTGTCTTTCCTAGCCTGTCCTGTTCTATTCATGCCCTGGTCTCCTTGTCTTTCCTAGCCTGTCCTGTTCTATTCATGCCCTGGTCTCCTTGTCTTTCCTAGCCTGTTCTATTCATGCCCTGGTCTCCTTGTCTTTCCTGTCCTGTTCTATTCATGATCTGGTCTCCTTGTCTTTCCTAGCCTGTCCTGTTCTATTCATGCCCTGGTCTCCTTGTCTTTCCTAGCCTGTCCTGTTCTATTCATGCCCTGGTCTCCTTGTCTTTCCTAGCCTGTTCTATTCATGCCCTGGTCTCCTTGTCTTTCCTAGCCTGTCCTGTTCTATTAATGCCCTGGTCTCCTTGTCTTTCCTAGCCTGTTCTATTCATGCTCTGGTCTCCTTGTCTTTCCTAGCCTGTCCTGTTCTATTCATGCCCTGGTCTCCTTGTCTTTCCTGTCCTGTTCTATTCAAGCCCTGGTCTCCTTGTCTTTCCTAGCCTGTCCTGTTGTATTCATGCCCTGGTCTCCTTGTCTTTCCTAGCCTGTCCTGTTCTATTCATGCCCTGGTCTCCTTGTCTTTCCTAGTCTGTCCTGTTCTATTCATGTCCTGGTCTCCTTGTCTTTCCTAGTCTTTCCTGTTCTATTCATGCCCTGGTCTCCTTGTCTCTCCTAGTCTGTCCTGTTCTATTCATGCCCTGGTCTCCTTGTCTTTCCTAGCCTGTTCTATTCATGCCCTGGTCTCCTTGTCTTTCCTAGCCTGTCCTGTCCTATTAATGCGCTGGTCTCCTTGTCTTTCCTACCCCGTCCGGTTCTATTCATGCCCTGGTCTCCTTGTCTCTCCTAGTCTGTCCTATTCATGCCCTGGTCTCCTTGTCTTTCCTGTCCTGTTCTATTCATGCCCTGGTCTCCTTGTCTTTACTAGCCTGTCCTGTTCTATTCATGCCCTGGTCTCCTTGTCTTTCCTAGCCTGTCCTGTTCTATCCATGCCCTGGTCTCCTTGTCTTTCCTAGCCTGTCCTGTTCTATTCATGTCCTAGTCTCCTTGTCTTTCCTAGTCTGTCCTGTTCTATTCATGCCCTGGTCTCCTTGTCTTTCCTAGCCTGTCCTGTTCTATTCATGCCCTGGTCTCCTTGTCTTTCCTAGCCTGTTCTATTCATGCCCTGATCTCCTTGTCTTTCCTAGCCTGTCCTGTTCTATTCATGCCCTGGTCTCCTTGTCTTTCCTAGTCTGTCCTGTTCTATTCATGCCCTGGTCTCCTTGTCTTTCCTAGCCTGTTCTATTCATGCCCTGGTCTCCTTGTCTTTCCTAGCCTGTCCTGTCCTATTAATGCGCTGGTCTCCTTGTCTTTCCTACCCCGTCCGGTTCTATTCATGCCCTGGTCTCGTTGTCTTTCCTAGCCTGTCCTGTCCTATTCATGCCCTGGTCTCCTTGTCTTTCCTAGCCTGTCCTGTTCTATTAATGCCCTGGTCTCCTTGTATTTCCTAGCCTGTTCTATTCATGCCCTGGTCTCCTTGTCTTTCCTAGCCTGTTCTGTTCTATTCAAGCCCTGGTCTCCTTGTCTTTCCTAGCCTGTCCTGTTGTATTCATGCCCTGGTCTCCTTGTCTTTCCTAGCCTGTCCTGTTCTATTCATGCCCTGGTCTCCTTGTCTTTCCTAGTCTGTCCTGTTCTATTCATGTCCTGGTCTCCTTGTCTTTCCTAGTCTTTCCTGTTCTATTCATGCCCTGGTCTCCTTGTCTCTCCTAGTCTGTCCTATTCATGCCCTGGTCTCCTTGTCTTTCCTGTCCTGTTCTATTCATGCCCTGGTCTCCTTGTCTTTACTAGCCTGTCCTGTTCTATTCATGCCCTGGTCTCCTTGTCTTTCCTAGTCTGTCCTGTTCTATTCATGCCCTGGTCTCCTTGTCTTTCCTAGTCTGTCCTGTTCTATTCATGCTCTGGTCTCCTTGTCTTTCCTAGCCTGTCCTGTTCTATTCATGCCCTGGTCTCCTTGTCTTTCCTAGCCTGTTCTATTCATGCCCTGGTCTCCTTGTCTTTCCTGTCCTGTTCTATTCATGCCCTGGTCTCCTTGTCTTTCCTAGCCTGTCCTGTTCTATCCATGCCCTGGTCTCCTTGTCTTTCCTAGCCTGTCCTGTTCTATTCATGTCCTAGTCTCCTTGTCTTTCCTAGTCTGTCCTGTTCTATTCATGCCCTGGTCTCCTTGTCTTTCCTAGCCTGTCCTGTTCTATTCATGCCCTGGTCTCCTTGTCTTTCCTAGCCTGTTCTATTCATGCCCTGATCTCCTTGTCTTTCCTAGCCTGTCCTGTTCTATTCATGCCCTGGTCTCCTTGTCTTTCCTAGTCTGTCCTGTTCTATTCATGCCCTGGTCTCCTTGTCTTTCCTAGCCTGTTCTATTCATGCCCTGGTCTCCTTGTCTTTCCTAGCCTGTCCTGTCCTATTAATGCGCTGGTCTCCTTGTCTTTCCTACCCCGTCCGGTTCTATTCATGCCCTGGTCTCGTTGTCTTTCCTAGCCTGTCCTGTCCTATTCATGCCCTGGTCTCCTTGTCTTTCCTAGCCTGTCCTGTTCTATTAATGCCCTGGTCTCCTTGTATTTCCTAGCCTGTTCTATTCATGCCCTGGTCTCCTTGTCTTTCCTAGCCTGTTCTGTTCTATTCAAGCCCTGGTCTCCTTGTCTTTCCTAGCCTGTCCTGTTGTATTCATGCCCTGGTCTCCTTGTCTTTCCTAGCCTGTCCTGTTCTATTCATGCCCTGGTCTCCTTGTCTTTCCTAGTCTGTCCTGTTCTATTCATGTCCTGGTCTCCTTGTCTTTCCTAGTCTTTCCTGTTCTATTCATGCCCTGGTCTCCTTGTCTCTCCTAGTCTGTCCTATTCATGCCCTGGTCTCCTTGTCTTTCCTGTCCTGTTCTATTCATGCCCTGGTCTCCTTGTCTTTACTAGCCTGTCCTGTTCTATTCATGCCCTGGTCTCCTTGTCTTTCCTAGTCTGTCCTGTTCTATTCATGCCCTGGTCTCCTTGTCTTTCCTAGTCTGTCCTGTTCTATTCATGCTCTGGTCTCCTTGTCTTTCCTAGCCTGTCCTGTTCTATTCATGCCCTGGTCTCCTTGTCTTTCCTAGCCTGTTCTATTCATGCCCTGGTCTCCTTGTCTTTCCTGTCCTGTTCTATTCATGCCCTGGTTTCCTTGTCTTTCCTAGTCTGTCCTGTTCTATTCATGCCCTGGTCTCCTTGTCTTTCCTAGCCTGTCCTGTTCTATTCATGCCCTGGTCTCCTTGTCTTTCCTAGCCTGTCCTGTTCTATTCATGCCCTGGTCTCCTTGTCTTTCCTAGCCTGTTCTATTCATGCCCTGGTCTCCTTGTCTTTCCTGTCCTGTTCTATTCATGCCCTGGTCTCCTTGTCTTTCCTAGCCTGTCCTGTTCTATTCATGCCCTGGTCTCCTTGTCTTTCCTAGTCTGTCCTGTTCTATTCATGCCTTGGTCTCATTGTCTTTCATAGTCTGTCCTGTTCTATTCATGCCCTGGTCTCCTTGTCTTTCCTAGCCTGTCTTTTTCTATTCATGCCCTGGTCTCCTTGTCTTTCCTGTCCTGTTCTATTCATGCCCTGGTCTCCTTGTCTTTACTAGCCTGTCCTGTTCTATTCATGCCCTGGTCTCCTTGTCTTTCCTAGTCTGTCCTGTTCTATTCATGCCCTGGTCTCCTTGTCTTTCGTAGTCTGTCCTGTTCTATTCATGCTCTGGTCTCCTTGTCTTTCCTAGCCTGTCCTGTTCTATTCATGCCCTGGTCTCCTTGTCTTTCCTAGCCTGTTCTATTCATGCCCTGGTCTCCTTGTCTTTCCTGTCCTGTTCTATTCATGCCCTGGTTTCCTTGTCTTTCCTAGCCTGTCCTGTTCTATTCATGCCCTGGTCTCCTTGTCTTTCCTAGCCTGTTCTATTCATGCCCTGGTCTCCTTGTCTTTCCTGTCCTGTTCTATTCATGCCCTGGTCTCCTTGTCTTTCCTAGCCTGTCCTGTTCTATTCATGCCCTGGTCTCCTTGTCTTTCCTAGTCTGTCCTGTTCTATTCATGCCTTGGTCTCATTGTCTTTCATAGTCTGTCCTGTTCTATTCATGCCCTGGTCTCCTTGTCTTTCCTAGCCTGTCCTGTTCTATTCATGCCCTGGTCTCCTTGTCTTTCCTAGCCTGTTCTATTCATGCCCTGGTCTCCTTGTCTTTCCTGTCCTGTTCTATTCATGATCTGGTCTCCTTGTCTTTCCTAGCCTGTCCTGTTCTATTCATGCCCTGGTCTCCTTGTCTTTCCTAGCCTGTCCTGTTCTATTCATGCCCTGGTCTCCTTGTCTTTCCCTAGCCTGTTCTATTCATGCCCTGGTCTCCTTGTCTTTCCTAGCCTGTCCTGTTCTATTAATGCCCTGGTCTCCTTGTCTTTCCTAGCCTGTCTTTTTCTATTCATGCCCTGGTCTCCTTGTCTTTCCTGTCCTGTTCTATTCATGCCCTGGTCTCCTTGTCTTTACTAGCCTGTCCTGTTCTATTCATGCCCTGGTCTCCTTGTCTTTCCTAGTCTGTCCTGTTCTATTCATGCCCTGGTCTCCTTGTCTTTCGTAGTCTGTCCTGTTCTATTCATGCTCTGGTCTCCTTGTCTTTCCTAGCCTGTCCTGTTCTATTCATGCCCTGGTCTCCTTGTCTTTCCTAGCCTGTTCTATTCATGCCCTGGTCTCCTTGTCTTTCCTGTCCTGTTCTATTCATGCCCTGGTTTCCTTGTCTTTCCTAGTCTGTCCTGTTCTATTCATGCCCTGGTCTCCTTGTCTTTCCTAGCCTGTCCTGTTCTATTCATGCCCTGGTCTCCTTGTCTTTCCTAGCCTGTCCTGTTCTATTCATGCCCTGGTCTCCTTGTCTTTCCTAGCCTGTTCTATTCATGCCCTGGTCTCCTTGTCTTTCCTGTCCTGTTCTATTCATGCCCTGGTCTCCTTGTCTTTCCTAGCCTGTCCTGTTCTATTCATGCCCTGGTCTCCTTGTCTTTCCTAGTCTGTCCTGTTCTATTCATGCCTTGGTCTCATTGTCTTTCATAGTCTGTCCTGTTCTATTCATGCCCTGGTCTCCTTGTCTTTCCTAGCCTGTCCTGTTCTATTCATGCCCTGGTCTCCTTGTCTTTCCTAGCCTGTTCTATTCATGCCCTGGTCTCCTTGTCTTTCCTGTCCTGTTCTATTCATGATCTGGTCTCCTTGTCTTTCCTAGCCTGTCCTGTTCTATTCATGCCCTGGTCTCCTTGTCTTTCCTAGCCTGTCCTGTTCTATTCATGCCCTGGTCTCCTTGTCTTTCCTAGCCTGTTCTATTCATGCCCTGGTCTCCTTGTCTTTCCTAGCCTGTCCTGTTCTATTAATGCCCTGGTCTCCTTGTCTTTCCTAGCCTGTTCTATTCATGCTCTGGTCTCCTTGTCTTTCCTAGCCTGTTCTATTCATGCCCTGGTCTCCTTGTCTTTCCTAGCCTGTCCTGTTCTATTCATGCCCTGGTCTCCTTGTCTTTCCTGTCCTGTTCTATTCATGCCCTGGTCTCCTTGTCTTTCCTAGCCTGTCCTGTTCTATTCATGCCCTGGTCTCCTTGTCTTTCCTAGTCTGTCCTGTTCTATTCATGCCCTGGTCTCCTTGTCTTTCCTAGCCTGTCCTGTTCTATTCATGCCCTGGTCTCCTTGTCTTTCCTAGCCTGTCCTGTTCTATTAATGCCCTGGTCTCCTTGTATTTCCTAGCCTGTTCTATTCATGCCCTGGTCTCCTTGTCTTTCCTGTCCTGTTCTATTCATGATCTGGTCTCCTTGTCTTTCCTAGCCTGTCCTGTTCTATCATGCCCTGGTCTCTTTGTCTTTCCTAGCCTGTCCTGTTCTATTCATGCCCTGGTCTCCTTGTCTTTCCTAGCCTGTTCTATTCATGCCCTGGTCTCCTTGTCTTTCCTAGCCTGTCCTGTTCTATTAATGCCCTGGTCTCCTTGTCTTTCCTAGCCTGTTCTATTCATGCTCTGGTCTCCTTGTCTTTCCTAGCCTGTTCTATTCATGCCCTGGTCTCCTTGTCTTTCCTAGCCTGTCCTGTTCTATTCATGCCCTGGTCTCCTTGTCTTTCCTGTCCTGTTCTATTCATGCCCTGGTCTCCTTGTCTTTCCTAGCCTGTCCTGTTCTATTCATGCCCTGGTCTCCTTGTCTTTCCTAGTCTGTCCTGTTCTATTCATGCCCTGGTCTCCTTGTCTTTCCTAGTCTGTCCTGTTCTATTCATGCCCTGGTCTCCTTGTCTTTCCTAGCCTGTCCTGTTCTATTAATGCCCTGGTCTCCTTGTATTTCCTAGCCTGTTCTATTCATGCCCTGGTCTCCTTGTCTTTCCTGTCCTGTTCTATTCATGATCTGGTCTCCTTGTCTTTCCTAGCCTGTCCTGTTCTATCATGCCCTGGTCTCTTTGTCTTTCCTAGCCTGTCCTGTTCTATTCATGCCCTGGTCTCCTTGTCTTTCCTAGCCTGTTCTATTCATGCCCTGGTCTCCTTGTCTTTCCTAGCCTGTCCTGTTCTATTAATGCCCTGGTCTCCTTGTCTTTCCTAGCCTGTCCTATTCATGCTCTGGTCTCCTTGTCTTTCCTAGCCTGTTCTATTCATGCCCTGGTCTCCTTGTCTTTCCTAGCCTGTCCTGTTCTATTCATGCCCTGGTCTCCTTGTCTTTCCTAGTCTGTCCTGTTCTATTCATGCCCTGGTCTCCTTGTCTTTCCTAGCCTGTTCTATTCATGCCCTGGTCTCCTTGTCTTTCCTAGCCTGTCCTGTTCTATTCATGCCCTGGTCTCCTTGTCTTTCCTAGCCTGTCCTGTTCTATTCATGCCCTGGTCTCCTTATCTTTCCTAGTCTGTCCTGTTCTATTAATGCCCTGGTCTCCTTGTCTTTCCTAGCCTGTCCTGTTCTATTCATGCCCTGGTCTGCTTGTCTTTCCTAGCCTGTTCTATTCATGCCCTGGTCTCCTTGTCTTTCCTAGCCTGTCCTGTCCTATTAATGCCCTGGTCTCCTTGTCTTTCCTACCCCTTCCTGTTCTATTCATGCCCTGGTCTCCTTGTCCTTCCTAGCCTGTCAAGTCCTATTCATGCCCTGGTCTCCTTGTCTTTCCTAGCCTGTCCTGTTCTATTAATGCCCTGGTCTCCTTGTCTTTCCTAGCCTGTTCTATTCATGCCCTGGTCTCCTTGTCTTTCCTAGCCTGTTCTATTCATGCCCTGGTCTCCTTGTCTTTCCTAGCCTGTCCTGTTCTATTAATGCTCTGGTCTCCTTGTCTTTCCTAGCCTGTCCTGTTCTATTCATGCCCTGGTCTCCTTGTCTTACCTGTCCTGTTCTATTCATGCCCTGGTCTCCTTGTCTTTCCTAGCCTGTCCTGTTCTATTCATTTCCTGGTCTCCTTGTCTTTCCTAGTCTGTCCTGTTCTATTCATGCCCTGGTCTCCTTGTCTTTCCTAGTCTGTCCTGTTCTATTCATGCCCTGGTCTCCTTGTCTTTCCTAGTCTGTCCTGTTCTATTCATGCCCTGGTCTCCTTGTATTTCCTAGCCTGTTCTATTCATGCCCTGGTCTCCTTGTCTTTCCTGTCCTGTTCTATTCATGCCCTGGTCTCCTTGTCTTTCCTGTCCTGTTCTATTCAAGCCCTGGTCTCCTTGTCTTTCCTAGCCTGTCCTGTTGTATTCATGCCCTGGTCTCCTTGTCTTTCCTAGCCTGTCCTGTTCTATTCATGCCCTGGTCTCCTTGTCTTTCCTAGTCTGTCCTGTTCTATTCATGTCCTGGTCTCCTTGTCTTTCCTAGTCTTTCCTGTTCTATTCATGCCCTGGTCTCCTTGTCTCTCCTAGTCTGTCCTGTTCTATTCATGCCCTGGTCTCCTTGTCTTTCCTAGCCTGTTCTATTCATGCCCTGGTCTCCTTGTCTTTCCTAGCCTGTCCTGTCCTATTAATGCGCTGGTCTCCTTGTCTTTCCTACCCCGTCCGGTTCTATTCATGCCCTGGTCTCCTTGTCTCTCCTAGTCTGTCCTATTCATGCCCTGGTCTCCTTGTCTTTCCTGTCCTGTTCTATTCATGCCCTGGTCTCCTTGTCTTTACTAGCCTGTCCTGTTCTATTCATGCCCTGGTCTCCTTGTCTTTCCTAGCCTGTCCTGTTCTATCCATGCCCTGGTCTCCTTGTCTTTCCTAGCCTGTCCTGTTCTATTCATGTCCTAGTCTCCTTGTCTTTCCTAGTCTGTCCTGTTCTATTCATGCCCTGGTCTCCTTGTCTTTCCTAGCCTGTCCTGTTCTATTCATGCCCTGGTCTCCTTGTCTTTCCTAGCCTGTTCTATTCATGCCCTGATCTCCTTGTCTTTCCTAGCCTGTCCTGTTCTATTCATGCCCTGGTCTCCTTGTCTTTCCTAGTCTGTCCTGTTCTATTCATGCCCTGGTCTCCTTGTCTTTCCTAGCCTGTTCTATTCATGCCCTGGTCTCCTTGTCTTTCCTAGCCTGTCCTGTCCTATTAATGCGCTGGTCTCCTTGTCTTTCCTACCCCGTCCGGTTCTATTCATGCCCTGGTCTCCTTGTCTTTCCTAGTCTGTCCTGTTCTATTCATGTCCTGGTCTCCTTGTCTTTCCTAGTCTTTCCTGTTCTATTCATGCCCTGGTCTCCTTGTCTCTCCTAGTCTGTCCTATTCATGCCCTGGTCTCCTTGTCTTTCCTGTCCTGTTCTATTCATGCCCTGGTCTCCTTGTCTTTACTAGCCTGTCCTGTTCTATTCATGCCCTGGTCTCCTTGTCTTTCCTAGTCTGTCCTGTTCTATTCATGCCCTGGTCTCCTTGTCTTTCCTAGTCTGTCCTGTTCTATTCATGCTCTGGTCTCCTTGTCTTTCCTAGCCTGTCCTGTTCTATTCATGCCCTGGTCTCCTTGTCTTTCCTAGCCTGTTCTATTCATGCCCTGGTCTCCTTGTCTTTCCTGTCCTGTTCTATTCATGCCCTGGTTTCCTTGTCTTTCCTAGTCTGTCCTGTTCTATTCATGCCCTGGTCTCCTTGTCTTTCCTAGCCTGTCCTGTTCTATTCATGCCCTGGTCTCCTTGTCTTT
Organism: Oncorhynchus kisutch; assembly: GCF_002021735.2. Taxonomy (NCBI): domain Eukaryota; kingdom Metazoa; phylum Chordata; class Actinopteri; order Salmoniformes; family Salmonidae; genus Oncorhynchus; species Oncorhynchus kisutch. Next base: position 7,869,427 of record NW_022261981.1, on the reverse strand, counting down.
CCTAGCCTGTCCTGTTCTATTCATGCCCTGGTCTCCTTGTCTTTCCTAGCCTGTTCTATTCATGCCCTGGTCTCCTTGTCTTTCCTGTCCTGTTCTATTCATGCCCTGGTCTCCTTGTCTTTCCTAGCCTGTTCTATTCATGCCCTGGTCTCCTTGTCTTTCCTGTCCTGTTCTATTCATGCCCTGGTCTCCTTGTCTTTCCTAGCCTGTCCTGTTCTATTCATGCCCTGGTCTCCTTGTCTTTCCTAGTCTGTCCTGTTCTATTCATGCCTTGGTCTCATTGTCTTTCATAGTCTGTCCTGTTCTATTCATGCCCTGGTCTCCTTGTCTTTCCTAGCCTGTCTTTTTCTATTCATGCCCTGGTCTCCTTGTCTTTCCTGTCCTGTTCTATTCATGCCCTGGTCTCCTTGTCTTTACTAGCCTGTCCTGTTCTATTCATGCCCTGGTCTCCTTGTCTTTCCTAGTCTGTCCTGTTCTATTCATGCCCTGGTCTCCTTGTCTTTCCTAGTCTGTCCTGTTCTATTCATGCTCTGGTCTCCTTGTCTTTCCTAGCCTGTCCTGTTCTATTCATGCCCTGGTCTCCTTGTCTTTCCTAGCCTGTCCTGTTCTATTCATGCCCTGGTCTCCTTGTCTTTCCTAGCCTGTTCTATTCATGCCCTGGTCTCCTTGTCTTTCCTAGCCTGTCCTGTTCTATTAATGCCCTGGTCTCCTTGTCTTTCCTAGCCTGTCCTGTTCTATTCATGCCCTGGTCTCCTTATCTTTCCTAGTCTGTCCTGTTCTATTAATGCCCTGGTCTCCTTGTCTTTCCTAGCCTGTCCTGTTCTATTCATGCCCTGGTCTGCTTGTCTTTCCTAGCCTGTTCTATTCATGCCCTGGTCTCCTTGTCTTTCCTAGCCTGTCCTGTCCTATTAATGCCCTGGTCTCCTTGTCTTTCCTACCCCTTCCTGTTCTATTCATGCCCTGGTCTCCTTGTCCTTCCTAGCCTGTCAAGTCCTATTCATGCCCTGGTCTCCTTGTCTTTCCTAGCCTGTCCTGTTCTATTAATGCCCTGGTCTCCTTGTCTTTCCTAGCCTGTTCTATTCATGCCCTGGTCTCCTTGTCTTTCCTAGCCTGTTCTATTCATGCCCTGGTCTCCTTGTCTTTCCTAGCCTGTCCTGTTCTATTAATGCTCTGGTCTCCTTGTCTTTCCTAGCCTGTCCTGTTCTATTCATGCCCTGGTCTCCTTGTCTTACCTGTCCTGTTCTATTCATGCCCTGGTCTCCTTGTCTTTCCTAGCCTGTCCTGTTCTATTCATTTCCTGGTCTCCTTGTCTTTCCTAGTCTGTCCTGTTCTATTCATGCCCTGGTCTCCTTGTCTTTCCTAGTCTGTCCTGTTCTATTCATGCCCTGGTCTCCTTGTCTTTCCTAGTCTGTCCTGTTCTATTCATGCCCTGGTCTCCTTGTATTTCCTAGCCTGTTCTATTCATGCCCTGGTCTCCTTGTCTTTCCTGTCCTGTTCTATTCATGCCCTGGTCTCCTTGTCTTTCCTGTCCTGTTCTATTCAAGCCCTGGTCTCCTTGTCTTTCCTAGCCTGTCCTGTTGTATTCATGCCCTGGTCTCCTTGTCTTTCCTAGCCTGTCCTGTTCTATTCATGCCCTGGTCTCCTTGTCTTTCCTAGTCTGTCCTGTTCTATTCATGTCCTGGTCTCCTTGTCTTTCCTAGTCTTTCCTGTTCTATTCATGCCCTGGTCTCCTTGTCTCTCCTAGTCTGTCCTGTTCTATTCATGCCCTGTCTCCTTGTCTTCCTAGCCTGTTCTATTCATGCCCTGGTCTCCTTGTCTTTCCTAGCCTGTCCTGTCCTATTAATGCGCTGGTCTCCTTGTCTTTCCTACCCCGTCCGGTTCTATTCATGCCCTGGGTCTCCTTGTCTCTCCTAGTCTGTCCTATTCATGCCCTGGTCTCCTTGTCTTTCCTGTCCTGTTCTATTCATGCCCTGGTCTCCTTGTCTTTACTAGCCTGTCCTGTTCTATTCATGCCCTGGTCTCCTTGTCTTTCCTAGCCTGTCCTGTTCTAATCCATGCCCTGGTCTCCTTGTCTTTCCTAGCCTGTCCTGTTCTATTCATGTCCTAGTCTCCTTGTCTTTCCTAGTCTGTCCTGTTCTATTCATGCCCTGGTCTCCTTGTCTTTCCTAGCCTGTCCTGTTCTATTCATGCCCTGGTCTCCTTGTCTTTCCTAGCCTGTTCTATTCATGCCCTGATCTCCTTGTCTTTCCTAGCCTGTCCTGTTCTATTCATGCCCTGGTCTCCTTGTCTTCCTAGTCTGTCCTGTTCTATTCATGCCCTGGTCTCCTTGTCTTTCCTAGCCTGTTCTATTCATGCCCTGGTCTCCTTGTCTTTCCTAGCCTGTCCTGTCCTATTAATGCGCTGGTCTCCTTGTCTTTCCTACCCCGTCCGGTTCTATTCATGCCCTGGTCTCGTTGTCTTTCCTAGCCTGTCCTGTCCTATTCATGCCCTGGTCTCCTTGTCTTTCCTAGCCTGTCCTGTTCTATTAATGCCCTGGTCTCCTTGTATTTCCTAGCCTGTTCTATTCATGACCTGGTCTCCTTGTCTTTCCTAGCCTGTTCTGTTCTATTCAAGCCCTGGTCTCCTTGTCTTTCCTAGTCTGTCCTGTTGTATTCATGCCCTGGTCTCCTTGTCTTTCCTAGCCTGTCCTGTTCTATTCATGCCCTGGTCTCCTTGTCTTTCCTAGTCTGTCCTGTTCTATTCATGTCCTGGTCTCCTTGTCTTTCCTAGTCTTTCCTGTTCTATTCATGCCCTGGTCTCCTTGTCTCTCCTAGTCTGTCCTATTCATGCCCTGGTCTCCTTGTCTTTCCTGTCCTGTTCTATTCATGCCCTGGTCTCCTTGTCTTTACTAGCCTGTCCTGTTCTATTCATGCCCTGGTCTCCTTGTCTTTCCTAGTCTGTCCTGTTCTATTCATGCCCTGGTCTCCTTGTCTTTCCTAGTCTGTCCTGTTCTATTCATGCTCTGGTCTCCTTGTCTTTCCTAGCCTGTCCTGTTCTATTCATGCCCTGGTCTCCTTGTCTTTCCTAGCCTGTTCTATTCATGCCCTGGTCTCCTTGTCTTTCCTGTCCTGTTCTATTCATGCCCTGGTTTCCTTGTCTTTCCTAGTCTGTCCTGTTCTATTCATGCCCTGGTCTCCTTGTCTTTCCTAGCCTGTCCTGTTCTATTCATGCCCTGGTCTCCTTGTCTCTCCTAGTCTGTCCTATTCATGCCCTGGTCTCCTTGTCTTTCCTGTCCTGTTCTATTCATGCCCTGGTCTCCTTGTCTTTACTAGCCTGTCCTGTTCTATTCATGCCCTGGTCTCCTTGTCTTTCCTAGCCTGTCCTGTTCTATCCATGCCCTGGTCTCCTTGTCTTTCCTAGCCTGTCCTGTTCTATTCATGTCCTAGTCTCCTTGTCTTTCCTAGTCTGTCCTGTTCTATTCATGCCCTGGTCTCCTTGTCTTTCCTAGCCTGTCCTGTTCTATTCATGCCCTGGTCTCCTTGTCTTTCCTAGCCTGTTCTATTCATGCCCTGATCTCCTTGTCTTTCCTAGCCTGTCCTGTTCTATTCATGCCCTGGTCTCCTTGTCTTTCCTAGTCTGTCCTGTTCTATTCATGCCCTGGTCTCCTTGTCTTTCCTAGCCTGTTCTATTCATGCCCTGGTCTCCTTGTCTTTCCTAGCCTGTCCTGTCCTATTAATGCGCTGGTCTCCTTGTCTTTCCTACCCCCGTCCGGTTCTATTCATGCCCTGGTCTCGTTGTCTTTCCTAGCCTGTCCTGTCCTATTCATGCCCTGGTCTCCTTGTCTTTCCTAGCCTGTCCTGTTCTATTAATGCCCTGGTCTCCTTGTATTTCCTAGCCTGTTCTATTCATGACCTGGTCTCCTTGTCTTTCCTAGCCTGTTCTGTTCTATTCAAGCCCTGGTCTCCTTGTCTTTCCTAGTCTGTCCTGTTGTATTCATGCCCTGGTCTCCTTGTCTTTCCTAGCCTGTCCTGTTCTATTCATGCCCTGGTCTCCTTGTCTTTCCTAGTCTGTCCTGTTCTATTCATGTCCTGGTCTCCTTGTCTTTCCTAGTCTTTCCTGTTCTATTCATGCCCTGGTCTCCTTGTCTCTCCTAGTCTGTCCTATTCATGCCCTGGTCTCCTTGTCTTTCCTGTCCTGTTCTATTCATGCCCTGGTCTCCTTGTCTTTACTAGCCTGTCCTGTTCTATTCATGCCCTGGTCTCCTTGTCTTTCCTAGTCTGTCCTGTTCTATTCATGCCCTGGTCTCCTTGTCTTTCCTAGTCTGTCCTGTTCTATTCATGCTCTGGTCTCCTTGTCTTTCCTAGCCTGTCCTGTTCTATTCATGCCCTGGTCTCCTTGTCTTTCCTAGCCTGTTCTATTCATGCCCTGGTCTCCTTGTCTTTCCTGTCCTGTTCTATTCATGCCCTGGTTTCCTTGTCTTTCCTAGTCTGTCCTGTTCTATTCATGCCCTGGTCTCCTTGTCTTTCCTAGCCTGTCCTGTTCTATTCATGCCCTGGTCTCCTTGTCTTTCCTAGCCTGTCCTGTTCTATTCATGCCCTGGTCTCCTTGTCTTTCCTAGCCTGTTCTATTCATGCCCTGGTCTCCTTGTCTTTCCTGTCCTGTTCTATTCATGCCCTGGTCTCCTTGTCTTTCCTAGCCTGTCCTGTTCTATTCATGCCCTGGTCTCCTTGTCTTTCCTAGTCTGTCCTGTTCTATTCATGCCTTGGTCTCATTGTCTTTCATAGTCTGTCCTGTTCTATTCATGCCCTGGTCTCCTTGTCTTTCCTAGCCTGTCTTTTTCTATTCATGCCCTGGTCTCCTTGTCTTTCCTGTCCTGTTCTATTCATGCCCTGGTCTCCTTGTCTTTACTAGCCTGTCCTGTTCTATTCATGCCCTGGTCTCCTTGTCTTTCCTAGTCTGTCCTGTTCTATTCATGCCCTGGTCTCCTTGTCTTTCCTAGTCTGTCCTGTTCTATTCATGCTCTGGTCTCCTTGTCTTTCCTAGCCTGTCCTGTTCTATTCATGCCCTGGTCTCCTTGTCTTTCCTAGCCTGTTCTATTCATGCCCTGGTCTCCTTGTCTTTCCTGTCCTGTTCTATTCATGCCCTGGTTTCCTTGTCTTTCCTAGTCTGTCCTGTTCTATTCATGCCCTGGTCTCCTTGTCTTTCCTAGCCTGTCCTGTTCTATTCATGCCCTGGTCTCCTTGTCTTTCCTAGCCTGTCCTGTTCTATTCATGCCCTGGTCTCCTTGTCTTTCCTGTCCTGTTCTATTCATGATCTGGTCTCCTTGTCTTTCCTAGCCTGTCCTGTTCTATTCATGCCCTGGTCTCCTTGTCTTTCCTAGCCTGTTCTATTCATGCCCTGGTCTCCTTGTCTTTCCTAGCCTGTCCTGTTCTATTAATGACCTGGTCTCCTTGTCTTTCCTAGCCTGTTCTATTCATGCTCTGGTCTCCTTGTCTTTCCTAGCCTGTTCTATTCATGCCCTGGTCTCCTTGTCTTTCCTAGCCTGTCCTGTTCTATTCATGCCCTGGTCTCCTTGTCTTTCCTGTCCTGTTCTATTCATGCCCTGGTCTCCTTGTCTTTCCTAGCCTGTCCTGTTCTATTCATGCCCTGGTCTCCTTGTCTTTCCTAGTCTGTCCTGTTCTATTCATGCCTTGGTCTCATTGTCTTTCATAGTCTGTCCTGTTCTATTCATGCCCTGGTCTCCTTGTCTTTCCTAGCCTGTCCTGTTCTATTCATGCCCTGGTCTCCTTGTCTTTCCTAGCCTGTTCTATTCATGCCCTGGTCTCCTTGTCTTTCCTGTCCTGTTCTATTCATGATCTGGTCTCCTTGTCTTTCCTAGCCTGTCCTGTTCTATCATGCCCTGGTCTCTTTGTCTTTCCTAGCCTGTCCTGTTCTATTCATGCCCTGGTCTCCTTGTCTTTCCTAGCCTGTTCTATTCATGCCCTGGTCTCCTTGTCTTTCCTAGCCTGTCCTGTTCTATTAATGCCCTGGTCTCCTTGTCTTTCCTAGCCTGTCCTATTCATGCTCTGGTCTCCTTGTCTTTCCTAGCCTGTTCTATTCATGCCCTGGTCTCCTTGTCTTTCCTAGCCTGTCCTGTTCTATTCATGCCCTGGTCTCCTTGTCTTTCCTAGTCTGTCCTGTTCTATTCATGCCTGGTCTCCTTGTCTTTCCTAGCCTGTTCTATTCATGCCCTGGTCTCCTTGTCTTTCCTAGCCTGTCCTGTTCTATTCATGCCCTGGTCTCCTTGTCTTTCCTAGCCTGTCCTGTTCTATTCATGCCCTGGTCTCCTTATCTTTCCTAGTCTGTCCTGTTCTATTAATGCCCTGGTCTCCTTGTCTTTCCTAGCCTGTCCTGTTCTATTCATGCCCTGGTCTGCTTGTCTTTCCTAGCCTGTTCTATTCATGCCCTGGTCTCCTTGTCTTTCCTAGCCTGTCCTGTCCTATTAATGCCCTGGTCTCCTTGTCTTTCCTACCCCTTCCTGTTCTATTCATGCCCTGGTCTCCTTGTCCTTCCTAGCCTGTCAAGTCCTATTCATGCCCTGGTCTCCTTGTCTTCCTAGCCTGTCCTGTTCTATTAATGCCCTGGTCTCCTTGTCTTTCCTAGCCTGTTCTATTCATGCCCTGGTCTCCTTGTCTTTCCTAGCCTGTTCTATTCATGCCCTGGTCTCCTTGTCTTTCCTAGCCTGTCCTGTTCTATTCATGCCCTGGTCTCCTTGTCTTACCTGTCCTGTTCTATTCATGCCCTGGTCTCCTTGTCTTTCCTAGCCTGTCCTGTTCTATTCATTTCCTGGTCTCCTTGTCTTTCCTAGTCTGTCCTGTTCTATTCATGCCCTGGTCTCCTTGTCTTTCCTAGTCTGTCCTGTTCTATTCATGCCCTGGTCTCCTTGTCTTTCCTAGTCTGTCCTGTTCTATTCATGCCCTGGTCTCCTTGTATTTCCTAGCCTGTTCTATTCATGCCCTGGTCTCCTTGTCTTTCCTTTCCTGTTCTAATCATGCCCTGGTCTCCTTGTCTTTCCTAGCCTGTCCTGTTCTATTCATGCCCTGGTCTCCTTGTCTTTCCTAGCCTGTCCTGTTCTATTCATGCCCTGGTCTCCTTGTCTTTCCTAGCCTGTCCTGTTCTATTCATGCCCTGGTCTCCTTGTCTTTCCTAGCCTGTTCTATTCATGCCCTGGTCTCCTTGTCTTTCCTAGCCTGTCCTGTTCTATTAATGCCCTGGTCTCCTTGTCTTTCCTAGCCTGTTCTATTCATGCCCTGGTCTCCTTGTCTTTCCTAGCCTGTTCTATTCATGCCCTGGTCTCCTGTCTTCCTAGCCTGTCCTGTTCTATTAATGCCCTGGTCTCCTTGTCTTTCCTAGCCTCTTCTATTCATGCTCTGGTCTCCTTGTCTTTCCTAGCCTGTTCTATTCATGCCCTGGTCTCCTTGTCTTTCCTAGCCTGTCCTGTTCTATTCATGCCCTGGTCTCCTTGTCTTTCCTAGTCTGTCCTGTTCTATTCATGCCCTGGTCTCCTTGTCTTTCCTAGCCTGTTCTATTCATGCCCTGGTCTCCTTGTCTTTCCTAGCCTGTCCTGTTCTATTCATGCCCTGGTCTCCTTGTCTTTCCTAGTCTGTTCTATTCATGCCCTGGTCTCCTTGTCTTTCCTAGCGTGTCCTGTTCTATTCATGCCCTGGTCTCCTTGTCTTTCCTAGCCTGTCCTGTTCTATCCATGCCCTGGTCTCCTTGTCTTTATTAGTCTGTCCTGTTCTATTCATGCCCTGGTCTCCTTGTCTTTCCTAGCCTGTCCTGTTCTATTAATGCCCTGGTCTCCTTGTCTTTCCTAGCCTGTTCTATTCATTCCCTGGTCTCCTTGTCTTTCCTAGCCTGTCCTGTTCTATTAATGCTCTGGTCTCCTTGTCTTTCCTAGCCTGTCCTGTTCTATTCATGCCCTGGTCTCCTTGTCTTTCCTAACCTGTCCTGTTCTATTCATGCTCTGGTCTCCTTGTCTTTCCTAGCCTGTCCTGTTCTATTCATGCCCTGGTCTCATTGTCTTTCCTAGCCTGTCCTGTTCTATTCATGCCCTGGTCTCCTTGTCTTTCCTAGCCTGTTCTATTCATGCCCTGGTCTCCTTGTCTTTCCTAGCCTGTCCTGTTCTATTAATGCCCTGGTCTCCTTGTCTTTCCTAGCCTCTTCTATTCATGCTCTGGTCTCCTTGTCTTTCCTAGCCTGTTCTATTCATGCCCTGGTCTCCTTGTCTTTCCTAGCCTGTCCTGTTCTATTCATGCCCTGGTCTCCTTGTCTTTCCTAGTCTGTCCTGTTCTATTCATGCCCTGGTCTCCTTGTCTTTCCTAGCCTGTTCTATTCATGCCCTGGTCTCCTTGTCTTTCCTAGCCTGTCCTGTTCTATTCATGCCCTGGTCTCCTTGTCTTTCCTAGTCTGTTCTATTCATGCCCTGGTCTCCTTGTCTTTCCTAGCGTGTCCTGTTCTATTCATGCCCTGGTCTCCTTGTCTTTCCTAGCCTGTCCTGTTCTATCCATGCCCTGGTCTCCTTGTCTTTATTAGTCTGTCCTGTTCTATTCATGCCCTGGTCTCCTTGTCTTTCCTAGCCTGTCCTGTTCTATTAATGCCCTGGTCTCCTTGTCTTTCCTAGCCTGTTCTATTCATTCCCTGGTCTCCTTGTCTTTCCTAGCCTGTCCTGTTCTATTAATGCTCTGGTCTCCTTGTCTTTCCTAGCCTGTCCTGTTCTATTCATGCCCTGGTCTCCTTGTCTTTCCTAACCTGTCCTGTTCTATTCATGCTCTGGTCTCCTTGTCTTTCCTAGCCTGTCCTGTTCTATTCATGCCCTGGTCTCCTTGTCTTTCCTAGCCTGTCCTGTTCTATTCATGCCCTGGTCTCCTTGTCTTTCCTAGTCTGTTCTATTCATGCCCTGGTCTCCTTGTCTTTCCGAGCCTGTCCTGTTCTATTCATGCCCTGGTCTCCTTGTCTTTCCTAGCCTGTCATGTTCTATCCATGCCCTGGTCTCCTTGTCTTTATTAGTCTGTCCTGTTCTATTCATGCCCTGGTCTCCTTGTCTTTCCTAGTCTGTCCTGTTCTATTCATGCCCTGGTCTCCTTGTCTTTCCTAGCCTGTACTGTTCTATTCATGCCCTGGTCTCCTTGTCTTTCCTAGCCTGTCCTGTTCTATTCATGCCCTGGTCTCCTTGTCTTTCCTAGCCTGTTCTATTCATGCCCTGGTCTCCTTGTCTTTCCTAGCCTGTCCTGTTCTATTCATGCCCTGGTCTCCTTGTGTTTCCTAGCCTGTTCTATTCATGCCCTGGTCTCCTTGTCTTTCCTAGCCTGTCCTGTCCTATTCATGCCCTGGTCTCCTTGTCTTCCCTAGCCTGTCCTGTTCTATTAATGCCCTGGTCTCCTTGTCTTTCCTAGCCTGTTCTATTCATGCCCTGGTCTCCTTGTCTTTCCTAGCCTGTTCTATTCATGCCCTGGTCTCCTTGTCTTTCCTAGCCTGTCCTGTTCTATTAATGCTCTGGTCTCCTTGTCTTTCCTAGCCTGTCCTGTTCTATTCATGCCCTGGTCTCCTTGTCTTTCCTAACCTGTCCTGTTCTATTCATGCCCTGGTCTCCTTGTCTTTCCTAGCCTGTCCTGTTCTATTCATGCCCTGGTCTCCTTGTCTTTCCTAGCCTGTCCTGTTCTATCCATGCCCTGGTCTCCTTGTCTTTATTAGTCTGTCCTGTTCTATTCATGCCCTGGTCTCCTTGTCTTTCCAAGTCTGTCCTGTTCTATTCATGCCCTGGTCTCCTTGTCTTTCCTAGCCTGTCCTGTTCTATTCATGCCCTGGTCTCCTTGTCTTTCCTAGCCTGTCCTGTTCTATTCATGCCCTGGTCTCCTTGTCTTTCCTAGCCTGTTCTATTCATGCACTGGTCTCCTTGTCTTTACTAGTCTGTCCTGTTCTATTCATGCCCTGGTCTCCTTGTCTTTCCTAGCCTGTTCTATTCATGCCCTGGTCTCCTTGTCTTTCCTAGCCTGTTCTGTTCTATTAATGCCCTGGTCTCCTTGTCTTTCCTAGCCTGTTCTATTCATGCCCTGGTCTCCTTGTCTTTACTAGTCTGTCCTGTTCTATTCATGCCCTGGTCTCCTTGTCTTTCCTAGTCTGTCCTGTTCTATTCATGCCCTGGTCTCCTTGTCTTTCCTAGTCTGTCCTGTTCTATTCATGTCCTGGTCTCCTTGTCTTTCCTAGCCTGTTCTATTCATGCCCTGGTCTCCTTGTCTTTCCTAGCCTGTTCTATTCATGCCCTGGTCTCCTTGTCTTTCCTAGCCTGTTCTATTCATGCCCTGGTCTCCTTGTCTTTCCTAGCCTGTTCTATTCATGCCCTGGTCTCCTTGTCTTTCCTAGCCTGTTCTATTCATGTCCTGGTCTCCTTGTCTTTCCTAGCCTGTCCTGTTCTATTCATGCCCTGGTCTCCTTGTCTTTCCTAGCCTGTTCTATTCATTCCCTGGTCTCCTTGTCTTTCCTGTCCTGTTCTATTCATGCCCTGGTCTCCTTGTCTTTCCTAGCCTGTCCTGTTCTATTCATGCCCTGGTCTCCTTGTCTTTCCTAGCCTGTCCTGTTCTATTCATGCCCTGGTCTCCTTGTCTTTCCTAGTATGTCCTGTTCTATTCATGCCCTGGTATCCTTGTCTTTACTAGCCTGTCCTGTTCTATTCATGCCCTGGTCTCCTTGTCTTTCCTAGCCTGTTCTATTCATGCCCTGGTCTCCTTGTCTTTCCTAGCCTGTTCTATTCATGCCCTGGTCTCCTTGTCTTTCCTGTCCTGTTCTATTCATGCCCTGGTCTCCTTGTCTTTCCTAGCCTGTCCTGTTCTATTCATGCCCTGGTCTCCTTGTCTTTCCTAGTCTGTTCTATTCATGCCCTGGTCTCCTTGTCTTTCCTAGCCTGTCCTGTTCTATTCATGCCCTGGTCTCCTTGTCTTTCCTAGCCTGTCCTGTTCTATCCATGCCCTGGTCTCCTTGTCTTTCCTAGTATGTCCTGTTCTATTCATGCCCTGGTCTCCTTGTCTTTCCTAGCCTGTCCTGTTCTATTTATGCCCTGGTCTCCTTGTCTTTCCTAGCCTGTCCTGTTCTATTCATGCCCTGGTCTCCTTGTCTTTCCTAGCCTGTTCTATTCATGCCCTGGTCTCCTTGTCTTTACTAGTCTGTCCTGGTCTATTCATGCCCTGGTCTCCTTGTCTTTCCTAGTATGTCCTGTTCTATTCATGCCCTGGTCTCCTTGTCTTTACTAGCCTATCCTGCTCTATTCATGCCCTGGTCTCCTTGTCTTTCCTAGCCTGTTCTATTCATGCCCTGGTCTCCTTGTCTTTCCTAGCCTGTTCTATTCATGCCCTGGTCTCCTTGTCTTTCCTGTCCTGTACTATTCATGCCCTGGTCTCCTTGTCTTTCCTAGTATGTCCTGTTCTATTCATGCCCTGGTCTCCTTGTCTTTACTAGCCTGTCCTGTTCTATTCATGCCCTGGTCTACTTGTCTTTCCTAGCCTGTTCTATTCATGCCCTGGTCTCCTTGTCTTTCCTAGCCTGTTCTATTCATGCCCTGGTCTCCTTGTCTTTCCTGTCCTGTTCTATTCATGCCCTGGTCTCCTTGTCTTTCCTAGCCTATCCTGTTCTATTCATGCCCTGGTCTCCTTGTCTTTCCTAGCCTGTCCTGTTCTATCCATGCCCTGGTCTCCTTGTCTTTACTAGTCTGTCCTGTTCTATTCATGCCCCGGTCTCCTTGTCTTTCCTAGTATGTCCTGTTCTATTCATGCCCTGGTCTCCTTGTCTTTCCTAGCCTTTTCTATTCATGCACTGCTCTCCTTGTCTTTACTAGTCTGTCCTGTTCTATTCATGCCCTGGTCTCCTTGTCTTTCCTAGCCTGTTCTATTCATGCCCTGGTCTCCTTGTCTTTAGTAGTCTGTCCTGTTCTATTCATGCCCTGGTCTCCTTGTCTTTCCTAGTCTGTCCTGTTCTATTCATGCCCTGGTCTCCTTGTCTTTCCTAGTCAGTCCTGTTCTATTCATGTCCTGGTCTCCTTGTCTTTCCTAGCCTGTTCTATTCATGCCCTGGTCTCCTTGTCTTTCCTAGCCTGTTCTATTCATGCCCTGGTCTCCTTGTCTTTCCTAGCCTGTTCTATTCATGCCCTGGTCTCCTTGTCTTTCCTAGCCTGTTCTATTCATGCCCTGGTCTCCTTGTCTTTCCTAGCCTGTTCTATTCATGTCCTGGTCTCCTTGTCTTTCCTAGCCTGTCCTGTTCTATTCATGCCCTGGTCTCCTTGTCTTTCCTAGCCTGTTCTATTCATTCCCTGGTCTCCTTGTCTTTCCTGTCCTGTTCTATTCATGCCCTGGTCTCCTTGTCTTTCCTAGCCTGTCCTGTTCTATTCATGCCCTGGTCTCCTTGTCTTTCCTAGCCTGTCCTGTTCTATTCATGCCCTGGTCTCCTTGTCTTTCCTAGCCTGTTCTATTCATGCCCTGGTCTCCTTGTCTTTACTAGCCTGTCCTGTTCTATTCATGCCCTGGACTCCTTGTCTTTCCTAGCCTGTTCTATTCATGCCCTGGTCTCCTTGTCTTTACTAGTCTGTCCTGTTCTATTCATGCCCTGGTCTCCTTGTCTTTCCTAGTATGTCCTGTTCTATTCATGCCCTGTTCTCCTTGTCTTTACTAGCCTGTCCTGCTCTATTCATGCCCTGGTCTCCTTGTCTTTCCTAGCCTGTTCTATTCATGCCCTGGTCTCCTTGTCTTTCCTAGCCTGTTCTATTCATGCCTTGGTCTCCTTGTCTTTCCTGTCCTGTTCTATTCATGCCCTGGTCTCCTTGTCTTTCCTAGTATGTCCTGTTCTATTCATGCCCTGGTCTCCTTGTCTTTACTAGCCTGTCCTGTTCTATTCATGCCCTGGTCTCCTTGTCTTTCCTAGCCTGTTCTATTCATGCCCTGGTCTCCTTGTCTTTCCTAGTCTGTTCTATTCATGCCCTGGTCTCCTTGTCTTTCCTAGCCTGTCCTGTTCTATTCATGCCCTGGTCTCCTTGTCTTTCCTAGCCTGTCCTGTTCTATCCATGCCCTGGTCTCCTTGTCTTTACTAGTCTGTCCTGTTCTATACATGCCCTGGTCTCCTTGTCTTTCCTAGTATGTCCTATTCTATTCATGCCCTGGTCTCCTTGTCTTTCCTAGCCTGTCCTGTTCTATTAATTCCCTGGTCTCCTTGTCTTTCCTAGCCTGTCCTGTTCTATTCATGCCCTGGTGTCCTTGTCTTTCCTAGCCTGTTCTATTCATGCCCTGGTCTCCTTGTCTTTACTAGTCTGTCCTGTTCTATTCATGCCCTGGTCTCCTTGTCTTTCCTAGCCTGTTCTATGCATGCCCTGGTCTCCTTGTCTTTCCTAGCCTGTTCTATTCATGCCCTGGTCTCCTTGTCTTTACTAGTCTGTCCTGTTCTATTCATGCCCTGGTCTCCTTGTCTTTCCTAGCCTGTTCTATTCATGCCCTGGTCTCCTTGTCTTTCCTAGCCTGTCCTGTTCTATTCATGCCCTGGTCTCCTTGTCTTTCCTAGCCTGTTCTATTCATGCCCTGGTCTCCTTGTCTTTCCTAGCCTGTTCTATTCATGCCCTGGTCTCCTTGTCTTTCCTAGCCTGTTCTATTCATGCCCTGTTCTCCTTGTCTTTCCTAGCCTGTTCTATTCATGCCCTGGTCTCCTTGTCTTTCCTGTCCTGTTCTATTCATGCCCTGGTCTCCTTGTCTTTCCTAGCCTGTCCTGTTCTATTCATGCCCTGGTCTCCTTGTCTTTCCTAGCCTGTTCTATTCATGCCCTGGTCTCCTTGTCTTTCCTAGCCTGTTCTATTCATGCCCTGGTCTCCTTGTCTTTACTAGTCTGTCCTGTTCTATTCATGCCCTGGTCTCCTTGTCTTTCCTAGCCTGTTCTATTCATGCCCTGGTCTCCTTGTCTTTCCTAGCCTGTCCTGTTCTATTCATGCCCTGGTCTCCTTGTCTTTCCTGTCCTGTTCTATTCATGCCCTGGTCTCCTTGTCTTTCCTAGCCTGTCCTGTTCTATTCATGCCCTGGTCTCCTTGTCTTTCCTAGCCTGTTCTATTCATGCCCTGGTCTCCTTGTCTTTCCTAGCCTGTTCTATTCATGCCCTGGTCTCCTTGTCTTTCCTAGCCTGTTCTATTCATGCCCTGGTCTCCTTGTCTTTCCTAGCCTGTTCTATTCATGCCCTGGTCTCCTTGTCTTTCCTGTCCTGTTCTATTAATGCTCTGGTCTCCCTGTCTTTCCTAGCCTGTCCTGTTCTATTCATGCCCTGGTCTCCTTGTCTTTCCTAACCTGTCCTGTTCTATTTATGCCCTGGTCTCCTTGTCTTTCCTAGCCTGTTCTATTCATGCCCTGGTCTCCTTGTCTTTCCTAGCCTGTTCTGTTCTATTCATGCCCTGGTCTCCTTGTCTTTCCTAGCCTGTTCTATTCATGCCCTGGTCTCCTTGTCTTTCCTAGCCTGTTCTATTCATGCCCTGGTCTCCTTGTCTTTCCTAGCCTGTTCTATTCATGCCCTGGTCTCCTTGTCTTTCCTAGCCTGTTCTATTCATGCCCTGGTCTCCTTGTCTTTCCTAGCCTGTTCTATTCATGCCCTGGTCTCCTTGTCTTTCCTGTCCTGTTCTATTCATGCCCTGGTCTCCTTGTCTTTCCTAGCCTGTCCTGTTCTATTCATGCCCTGGTCTCCTTGTCTTTCCTAGCCTGTCCTGTTCTATTCATGCCCTGGTCTCCTTGTCTTTCCTAGCCTGTTCTATTCATTCCCTGGTCTCCTTGTCTTTCCTAGTCTGTCCTGTTCTATTCATGCCCTGGTCTCCTTGTCTTTCCTAGTCTGTCCTGTTCTATTCATGCCCTGGTCTCCTTGTCTTTCCTAGCCTGTTCTATTCATGCCCTGGTCTCCTTGTCTTTCCTAGCCTGTTCTATTCATGCCCTGGTCTCCTTGTCTTTCCTGTCCTGTTCTATTCATGCCCTGGTCTCCTTGTCTTTCCTAGCCTGTTCTATTCATGCCCTGGTCTCCTTGTCTTTCCTAGCCTGTCCTGTTCTATCCATGCCCTGGTCTCCTTGTCTTTACTAGTCTGTCCTGTTCTATTCATGCCCTGGTCTCCTTGTCTTTCCTAGTCTGTCCTGTTCTATTCATGCCCTGGTCTCCTTGTCTTTCCTAGCCTGTCCTGTTCTATTCATGCCCTGATCTCCTTGTCTTTCCTAGCCTGTCCTGTTCTATTCATGCCCTGGTCTCCTTGTCTTTCCTAGCCTGTTCTATTCATGCCCTGGTCTCCTTGTCTTTCCTAGCCTGTTCTATTAATGCCCTGGTCTCCTTGTCTTTCCTAGCCTGTCCTGTTATATTCATGCCCTGGTCTCCTTGTCTTTCCTAGCCTGTCCTGTTCTATTCATGCCCTGGTCTCCTTGTCTTTCCTAGCCTGTTCTATTCATGCCCTGGTCTCCTTGTCTTTCCTAGCCTGTTCTATTCATGCCCTGGTCTCCTTGTCTTTCCTAGCCTGTTCTATTCATGCCCTGGTCTCCTTGTCTTTCCTGTCCTGTTCTATTCATGCCCTGGTCTCCTTGTCTTTCCTATCCTGTCCTGTTCTATTCATGCCCTGGTCTCCTTGTCTTTCCTAGCCTGTCCTGTTCTATTCATGCCCTGGTCTCCTTGTCTTTCCTAGCCTGTTCTATTCATGCCCTGGTCTCCTTGTCTTTCCTCGCCTGTTCTATTCATGCCCTGGTCTCCTTGTCTTTCCTGTCCTGTTCTATTCATGCCCTGGTCTCCTTGTCTTTCCTAGCCTGTCCTGTTCTATTCATGCCCTTGTCTCCTTGTCTTTCCTAGCCTGTCCTGTCCTAATCATGCCCTGGTCTCCTTGTCTTTCCTAGCCTGTTCTATTCATGCCCTGGTCTCATTGTCTTTCCTAGCCTGTTCTATTCATGCCCTGGTCTCCTTGTCTTTCCTGTCCTGTTCTATTCATGCCCTGGTCTCCTTGTCTTTCCTAGCCTGTTCTATTCATGCCCTGGTCTCCTTGTCTTTCCTAGCCTGTTCTATTCATGCCCTGGTCTCCTTGTCTTTCCTAGCCTGTTCTATTCATGCCCTGGTCTCCTTGTCTTTCCTGTCCTGTTCTATTAATGCTCTGGTCTCCTTGTCTTTCCTAGCCTGTCCTGTTCAATTCATGCCCTGGTCTCCTTGTCTTTCCTAACCTGTCCTGTTCTATTCATGCCCTGGTCTCCTTGTCTTTCCTAGCCTGTCCTGTTCTATTCATGCCCTGGTCTCCTTGTCTTTCCTAGCCTGTCCTGTTCTATTCATGCCCTGGTCTCCTTGTCTTTCCTAGCCTGTCCTGTTCTATCCATGCCCTGGTCTCCTTGTCTTTACTAGTCTGTCCTGTTCTATTCATGCCCTGGTCTCCTTGTCTTTCCTAGTCTGTCCTGTTCTATTCATGCCCTGGTCTCCTTGTCTCTCCTAGCCTGTCCTGTTCTATCCATGCCCTGGTCTCATTGTCTTTACTAGTCTGTCCTGTTCTATTCATGCCCTGGTCTCCTTGTCTTTCCTAGCCTGTCCTGTTCTATTCATGCCCTGGTCTCCTTGTCTTTCCTAGCCTGTCCTGTTCTATTCATGCCCTGGTCTCCTTGTCTTTCCTAGCCTGTTCTATTCATGCCTTGGTCTCCTTGTCTTTCCTAGCCTGTTCTGTTCTATTAATGCCCTGGTCTCCTTGTCTTTCCTAGCCTGTTCTATTCATGCCCTGGTCTCCTTGTCTTTCCTAGCCTGTTCTATTCATGCCCTGGTCTCCTTGTCTTTCCTAGCCTGTTCTATTCATGCTCTGGTCTCCTTGTCTTTCCTAGCCTGTTCTATTCATGCCCTGGTCTCCTTGTCTTTCCTAGCCTGTTCTATTCATGCCCTGGTCTCCTTGTCTTTCCTAGCCTGTTCTATTCATGCCCTGGTCTCCTTGTCTTTCCTGTCCTGTTCTATTCATGCCCTGGTCTCCTTGTCTTTCCTATCCTGTCCTGTTCTATTCATGCCCTGGTCTCCTTGTCTTTCCTAGCCTGTCCTGTTCTATTCATGCCCTGGTCTCCTTGTCTTTCCTAGCCTGTTCTATTCATGCCCTGGTCTCCTTGTCTTTCCTAGTCTGTCCTGTTCTATTCATGCCCTGGTCTCCTTGTCTTTCCTAGTCTGTCCTGTTCTATTCATGTCCTGGTCTCCTTGTCTTTCCTAGCCTGTTCTATTCATGCCCTGGTCTCCTTGTCTTTCCTAGCCTGTTCTATTCATGCCCTGGTCTCCTTGTCTTTCCTGTCCTGTTCTATTCATGCCCTGGTCTCCTTGTCTTTCCTAGCCTGTTCTATTCATGCCCTGGTCTCCTTGTCTTTCCTAGTCTGTCCTGTTCTATTCATGCCCTGGTCTCCTTGTCTTTCCTAGCCTGTCCTGTTCTATTCATGCCCTGATCTCCTTGTCTTTCCTAGCCTGTCCTGTTCTATTCATGCCCTGGTCTCCTTGTCTTTCCTAGCCTGTTCTATTCATGCCCTGGTCTCCTTGTCTTTCCTAGCCTGTTCTATTAATGCCCTGGTCTCCTTGTCTTTCCTAGCCTGTCCTGTTATATTCATGCCCTGGTCTCCTTGTCTTTCCTAGCCTGTCCTGTTCTATTCATGCCCTGGTCTCCTTGTCTTTCCTAGCCTGTTCTATTCATGCCCTGGTCTCCTTGTCTTTCCTAGCCTGTTCTATTCATGCCCTGGTCTCCTTGTCTTTCCTAGCCTGTTCTATTCATGCCCTGGTCTCCTTGTCTTTCCTGTCCTGTTCTATTCATGCCCTGGTCTCCTTGTCTTTCCTATCCTGTCCTGTTCTATTCATGCCCTGGTCTCCTTGTCTTTCCTAGCCTGTCCTGTTCTATTCATGCCCTGGTCTCCTTGTCTTTCCTAGCCTGTTCTATTCATGCCCTGGTCTCCTTGTCTTTCCTAGTCTGTCCTGTTCTATTCATGCCCTGGTCTCCTTGTCTTTCCTAGTCTGTCCTGTTCTATTCATGTCCTGGTCTCCTTGTCTTTCCTAGCCTGTTCTATTCATGCCCTGGTCTCCTTGTCTTTCCTAGCCTGTTCTATTCATGCCCTGGTCTCCTTGTCTTTCCTGTCCTGTTCTATTCATGCCCTGGTCTCCTTGTCTTTCCTAGCCTGTTCTATTCATGCCCTGGTCTCCTTGTCTTTCCTAGTCTGTCCTGTTCTATTCATGCCCTGGTCTCCTTGTCTTTCCTAGCCTGTCCTATTCTATTCATGCCCTGGTCTCCTGTCTTTCCTAGCCTGTCCTGTTCTATTCATGCCCTGGTCTCCTTGTCTTTCCTAGCCTGTTCTATTCATGCCCTGGTCTCCTTGTCTTTCCTAGCCTGTTCTGTTCTATTAATGCCCTGGTCTCCTTGTCTTTCCTAGCCTGTCCTGTTCTATTCATGCCCTGGTCTCCTTGTCTTTCCTAGCCTGTCCTGTTCTATTCATGCCCTGGTCTTCTTGTCTTTCCTAGCCTGTTCTATTCATGCCCTGGTCTCCTTGTCTTTCCTAGCCTGTTCTATTCATGCCCTGGTCTCCTTGTCTTTCCTAGCCTGTTCTATTCATGCCCTGGTCTCCTTGTCTTTCCTGTCCTGTTCTATTCATGCCCTGGTCTCCTTGTCTTTCCTGTCCTGTTCTATTCATGCCCTGGTCTCCTTGTCTTTCCTAGCCTGTTCTGTTCTATTCATGCCCTGGTCTCCTTGTCTTTCCTAGCCTGTCCTGTTCTATTCATTGCCCTGGTCCCCTTGTCTTTCCTAGCCTGTTCTATTCATGCCCTGGTCTCCTTGTCTTTCCTAGCCTGTTCTATTCATGCCCTGGTCTCCTTGTCTTTCCTAGCCTGTTCTATTCATGCCCTGGTCTCCTTGTCTTTCCTAGCCTGTTCTATTCATGCCCTGGTCTCCTTGTCTTTCCTAGCCTGTTCTATTCATGCCCTGGTCTCCTTGTCTTTCCTGTCCTGTTCTATTCATGCCCTGGTCTCCTTGTCTTTCCTAGCCTGTTCTATTCATGCCCTGGTCTCCTTGTCTTTCCTAGCCTGTCCTGTTCTATCCATGCCCTGGTCTCCTTGTCTTTACTAGTCTGTCCTGTTCTATTCATGCCCTGGTCTCCTTGTCTTTCCTAGTCTGTCCTGTTCTATTCATGCCCTGGTCTCCTTGTCTTTCCTAGCCTGTCCTGTTCTATTCATGCCCTGGTCTCCTTGTCTTTCCTAGCCTGTCCTGTTCTATTCATGCCCTGGTCTCCTTGTCTTTCCTAGCCTGTTCTATTCATGCCCTGGTCTCCTTGTCTTCCTAGCCTGTTCTGTTCTATTAATGCCCTGGTCTCCTTGTCTTTCCTAGCCTGTCCTGTTCTATTCATGCCCTGGTCTCCTTGTCTTTCCTAGCCTGTCCTGTTCTATTCATGCCCTGGTCTCGTTGTCTTTCCTAGCCTGTTCTATTCATGCCCTGGTCTCCTTGTCTTTCCTAGCCTGTTCTATTCATGCCCTGGTCTCCTTGTCTTTCCTAGCCTGTTCTATTCATGCCCTGGTCTCCTTGTCTTTCCTAGCCTGTTCTATTCATGCCCTGGTCTCCTTGTCTTTCCTAGCCTGTCCTGTTCTATCCATGCCCTGGTCTCCTTGTCTTTACTAGTCTGTCCTGTTCTATTCATGCCCTGGTCTCCTTGTCTTTCCTAGTCTGTCCTGTTCTATTCATGCCCTGGTCTCCTTGTCTTTCCTAGCCTGTCCTGTTCTATTCATGCCCTGGTCTCCTTGTCTTTCCTAGCCTGTCCTGTTCTATTCATGCCCTGGTCTCCTTGTCTTTCCTAGCCTGTTCTATTCATGCCCTGGTCTCCTTGTCTTTCCTAGCCTGTTCTGTTCTATTAATGCCCTGGTCTCCTTGTCTTTCCTAGCCTGTCCTGTTCTATTCATGCCCTGGTCTCCTTGTCTTTCCTAGCCTGTCCTGTTCTATTCATGCCCTGGTCTCGTTGTCTTTCCTAGCCTGTTCTATTCATGCCCTGGTCTCCTTGTCTTTCCTAGCCTGTTCTATTCATGCCCTGGTCTCCTTGTCTTTCCTAGCCTGTTCTATTCATGCCCTGGTCTCCTTGTCTTTCCTAGCCTGTTCTATTCATGCCCTGGTCTCCTTGTCTTTCCTAGCCTGTTCTATTCATGCCCTGGTCTCCTTGTCTTTCCTAGCCTGTTCTATTCATGCCCTGGTCTCCTTGTCTTTCCTAGTCTGTCCTGTTCTATTCATGTCCTGGTCTCCTTGTCTTCCTAGCCTGTTCTATTCATGCCCTGGTCTCCTTGTCTTTCCTAGCCTGTTCTATTCATGCCCTGGTCTCCTTGTCTTTCCTGTCCTGTTCTATTCATGCCCTGGTCTCCTTGTCTTTCCTAGCCTGTTCTATTCATGCCCTGGTCTCCTTGTCTTTCCTAGTCTGTCCTGTTCTATTCATGCCCTGGTCTCCTTGTCTTTCCTAGCCTGTCCTATTCTATTCATGCCCTGGTCTCCTTGTCTTTCCTAGCCTGTCCTGTTCTATTCATGCCCTGGTCTCCTTGTCTTTCCTAGCCTGTTCTATTCATGCCCTGGTCTCCTTGTCTTTCCTAGCCTGTTCTGTTCTATTAATGCCCTGGTCTCCTTGTCTTTCCTAGCCTGTCCTGTTCTATTCATGCCCTGGTCTCCTTGTCTTTCCTAGCCTGTCCTGTTCTATTCATGCCCTGGTTTTCTTGTCTTTCCTAGCCTGTTCTATTCATGCCCTGGTCTCCTTGTCTTTCCTAGCCTGTTCTATTCATGCCCTGGTCTCCTTGTCTTTCCTAGCCTGTTCTATTCATGCCCTGGTCTCCTTGTCTTTCCTGTCCTGTTCTATTCATGCCCTGGTCTCCTTGTCTTTCCTATCCTGTCCTGTTCTATTCATGCCCTGGTCTCCTTGTCTTTCCTAGCCTGTCCTGTTCTATTCATGCCCTGGTCTCCTTGTCTTTCCTAGCCTGTTCTATTCATGCCCTGGTCTCCTTGTCTTTCCTGTCCTGTTCTATTCATGCCCTGGTCTCCTTGTCTTTCCTAGCCTGTTCTATTCATGCCCTGGTCTCCTTGTCTTTCCTAGCCTGTTCTATTCATGCCCTGGTCTCCTTGTCTTTCCTAGCCTGTTCTATTCATGCCCTGGTCTCCTTGTCTTTCCTAGCCTGTTCTATTCATGCCCTGGTCTCCTTGTCTTTCCTAGCCTGTTCTATTCATGCCCTGGTCTCCTTGTCTTTCCTGTCCTGTTCTATTCATGCCCTGGTCTCCTTGTCTTTCCTAGCCTGTTCTATTCATGCCCTGGTCTCCTTGTCTTTCCTAGCCTGTCCTGTTCTATCCATGCCCTGGTCTCCTTGTCTTTCCTAGCCTGTCCTGTTCTATTCATGCCCTGGTCTCCTTGTCTTTCCTAGCCTGTCCTGTTCTATTCATGCCCTGGTCTCCTTGTCTTTCCTAGCCTGTTCTATTCATGCCCTGGTCTCCTTGTCTTTCCTAGCCTGTTCTGTTCTATTAATGCCCTGGTCTCCTTGTCTTTCCTAGCCTGTCCTGTTCTATTCATGCCCTGGTCTCCTTGTCTTTCCTAGCCTGTCCTGTTCTATTCATGCCCTGGTCTCGTTGTCTTTCCTAGCCTGTTCTATTCATGCCCTGGTCTCCTTGTCTTTCCTAGCCTGTTCTATTCATGCCCTGGTCTCCTTGTCTTTCCTAGCCTGTTCTATTCATGCCCTGGTCTCCTTGTCTTTCCTAGCCTGTTCTATTCATGCCCTGGTCTCCTTGTCTTTCCTAGCCTGTTCTATTCATGCCCTGGTCTCCTTGTCTTTCCTAGCCTGTTCTATTCATGCCCTGGTCTCCTTGTCTTTCCTAGCCTGTTCTATTCATGCCCTGGTCTCCTTGTCTTTCCTAGCCTGTTCTATTCATGCCCTGGTCTCCTTGTCTTTCCTGTCCTGTTCTATTCATGCCCTGGTCTCCTTGTCTTTCCTAGCCTGTCCTGTTCTATTCATGCCCTGGTCTCCTTGTCTTTCCTAGCCTGTCCTGTTCTATTCATGCCCTGGTCTCCTTGTCTTTCCTAGCCTGTTCTATTCATGCCCTGGTCTCCTTGTCTTTCCTAGCCTGTTTCTATTCATGCCCTGGTCCTCCTTGTCTTTCCTAGCCTGTTCTATTCATGCCCTGGTCTCCTTGTCTTTCCTGTCCTGTTCTATTCATGCCCTGGTCTCCTTGTCTTTCCTATCCTGTCCTGTTCTATTCATGCCCTGGTCTCCTTGTCTTTCCTAGCCTGTCCTGTTCTATTCATGCCCTGGTCTCCTTGTCTTTCCTAGCGCTGTTCTATTCATGCCCTGGTCTCCTTGTCTTTCCTAGCCTGTTCTATTCATGCCCTGGTCTCCTTGTCTTTCCTAGCCTGTTCTATTCATGCCCTGGTCTCCTTGTCTTTCCTAGCCTGTTCTATTCATGCCCTGGTCTCCTTGTCTTTCCTAGCCTGTTCTATTCATGCCCTGGTCTCCTTGTCTTTCCTAGCCTGTTCTATTCATGCCCTGGTCTCCTTGTCTTCCTTCCTGTTCTATTCATGCCCTGGTCTCCTTGTCTTTCCTAGCCTGTCCTGTTCTATTCATGCCCTGGTCTCCTTGTCTTTCCCTGTCCTGTTCTATTCATGCCCTGGTCTCCTTGTCTTCCTAGCCTGTCCTGTTCTATTCATGCCCTGGTCTCCTTGTCTTTCCTAGCCTGTTCTATTCATTGCCCTGGTCTCCTTGTCTTTCCTAGTCCCTGTTCTATTCATGCCCTGGTCTCCCTTGTCTTTCCTAGCCTGTTCTATTCATGCCCTGGTCTCCGTGTCTTTCCTAGCCTGTTCTATTCATGCCCTGTCTCCTTGTCTTTCCTGCCTGTTCTATTCATGCCCTGGTCTCCTTGGTCTTTCCTAGCCTGTTCTATTCATGCCCTGGTCTCCTTGTCCTTTCCTAGCCTGTGCTATTCATGCCCTGGTCTCCACTTGTCCTTTCCTAAGTCCTGTTCTATTCATTGCCCCTGGTCTCCTTGTCTTCCTAGCCTGGTTCTATTCATGCCCTGGTCTACCTTGTCTTCTAGCCTGTCCTGGTCTATTCATGCCCTGGGTCTCCTTGTCTTTCCTAGGCCTGTCTGTTCTATTCATGCCCTGGTCTCCTTGTCTTTCCTAGCTGTCCTGTTCTATTCATGCCCTGGTCTCCTTGTCTTTCCTAGCCTGTCCTGTCCTATTCATGCCCTGGTCTCCTTGTCTTTCCTACGCTTTCCTGTTCTATTCATGCCCTGGTCTCCTTGTCTTTCCTAGCCTGTTCTATTCATATGCCCTGGTCTCCTTGTCTTTCCTAGCTGTCCTGTTCTATTCATTCCCTGGTCTCCTTGTCTTTCCTAGCCTGTCCTGTTTCTATGCATGCCCTGGTCTCCTTGGTCTTTCCTAGCCTGGTCCTGTCATTCATGCCTGGTCTTTCTTTCCTAGCCCGTGGTCATGCCCTGGTCTCCTTGTCTTTCCTAGCCTGTTCTATTCATGCCCTGGTCCCTTGTCTTTCTCTGTCCTGTTCTATTCATGCCCTGGTCTCCTTGTCTTGCCTATCCGTCCTGTTCTATTCATGCCCTGGTCTCCTTGTCTTTCCTAGCCTGTTCTATTCATGCCCTGGTCTCCTTGTCTTCCTAGCCTGTTCTATTCATGCCCTGGTCTCCTTGTCTTTCCTAGCCTGTTCATTCATGCCCTGGTCTCCTGGTCTTCTTAGCCTTTCTATCAGCCCTGGTTCCGCTATTCCGTCCTGTTATTCATGCCCTGTCTCTTTCTTCCTAGTCCTGTTCTATTCATGCCTGGTCTCCTTGTCTTCCTAGCCTGTCCTGTTCTATTCATGCCCTGGTCTCCTTGTCTTCCTAGCCTGTCCTGTTCTATTCATGCCCTGGTCTCCTTGTCTTTCCTAGCCTGTTGTTCTATTCATGCCCGTGTCTCCTTGTCTTCCTAGCCTGTTCTATTCATGCCCTGGTCTCCTTGTCTTTCCTAGCCTGTTCTATTCATGCCCTGGTCCTCCTTGTCTTTCCTAGCCTGTTCTATTCATGCCCTGGTCTCCTTGTCTTTCCTAGCCTGTTCTATTCATGCCCTGGTCTCCTTGTCTTTCCTAGCCTGTTCTATTCTGCCCTGGTCTCCTTGTCTTTCCTAGCCTGTTCTATTCATGCCCTGGTCTCCTTGTCTTTCCTAGCCTGTTCTATTCATGCCCTGGTCTCCTTGTCTTTCTGTCCTGTTGTCTATTCATGCCCTGGTCTCCTTGTCTTTCCTAGCCGGTTCTATTCATGCCCTGGTCTCCTTGTCTTTCCGACCTGTCCTGTTCTATCCATGCCTGGTCTCCTTGTCTTTACTAGTCCTGTCCTGTTCTATTCATGCCCTGGTCTCCTTGTCTTTCCTAGTCTGTCCTGTTCTATTCAGTCCCTGGTCTCCTTGTCTTTCCTACCTGTCCTGTTCTATTCATGCCCTGGTCTCCTTGTCTTTCCTAGCCTGTCCTGTTCTATTCATGCCCTGGTCTCCTTGTCTTTCCTAGCCTGTTCTATTCATGCCCTTGGTCTCCTTGTCTTTCCTAGCCTGTTCTGTTCTATTAATGCCCTGGTCTCCTTGTCTTTCCTAGCCTGTCCTGTTCATTCATGCCCTGGTCTCCTTGTCTTTCCTAGCCTGTCCTATTCTATTCATGCCCTGGTCTCCTTGTCTTTCCTAGCCTGTTCTATTCATGCCCTGGTCTCCGTGTCTTCCCTAGCCCTGTTCTATTCATGCCCTGGTCTCCTTTCTTTCCTAGCCGTTCTATTCATGCCCTGGTCTCCTTGTCTTTACCTAGCCTGTTCTATTCATGCCCTGGTCTCCTGTCTTTCCTAGCCTGTTCTATTCATGCCCGGTCTCCTTGTCTTTCCTAGCCTGTTCTATCAATGCTCTGGTCTCCTTGTCTTTCCTAGCCTGTCCTGTTCTATTCATGCCCTGGTCTCCTTGTCTTTCCTAGCCTGTTCTATTCATGCCCTGGTCTCCTTGTCTTTCCTAGCCTGTTTCTATTCATGCCCTGGTCTCCTTGTCTTTCCTGTCCTGTTCTATTCATGCCCTGGTCTCCTTGTCTTTCCTATCCTGTCCTGTTCTATTCATGCCCTGGTCTCCTTGTCTTTCCTAGCCTGTCCTGTTCTATTCATGCCCTGGTCTCCTTGTCTTTCCTAGCCTGTTCTATTCATGCCCTGGTCTCCTTGCTTTCCTAGCCTGTTCTATTCATGCCCTGGTCTCCTTGTCTTTCCTAGCCTGTTCTAGTCATGCCCTGGTCTCCTTGTCTTTCCTAGCCTGTTCTATTCATGCACTGGTCTCCTTGTCTTTCCTAGCTGTCCTGTTCTATTCATGCCCTGGTCTCCTTGTCTTTCCTAGTCCTGTTCTATTCATGCCCTGGGTCTCCTTGTCTTCCTACTGTCCTGTTCTATTCATGCCCTGGTCTCCTTGTCTTTCCTAGCCTGTTCTATTCATGCCCTGGTCTCCTTGTCTTTCCTAGCCTGTTCTATTCATGCCCTGGTCTCCTTGTCTTTCCTAGCCTGTTCTGTTAATCATGGCCCTGGTCTCCTTGGTCTTTACTAGTCTGGTCCTGTTCGATTCATATGCCCGGGTCCTCCTTGTCTTCTCGCTTATTCATGCCCTCCTGTCCTCCTTGTTTCTACCTTCTATTCATGCCCTGGTCGCCTTGTCCTTCCTAGCCCTGTCCTGTTCTATTCATAGCCCTGGTCCTCCTTGTCCTGTCCTAGCCTGTCCTGTTCTATTCATAGCCCTGGTCTCCTTGTCTTTCCTAGTCCTGTTCTAATTCATAGCCCTGGTCTCCTTGTCGTTCCTAGTCCTGTCTATTAATGCCCTGGTCTCCTTGTCTTTCCTAGCCTGTCCTGTTCTATTCATATGCCCTGGTCTCCTTGTCTTTACTAGTCTGTCCTAGTTCTATTCATGCCCTGGTCTCCTTGTCTTTCCTAGCCTGTTCTATTCATGCCCTGGTCTCCTTGTCTTTCCTAGCCTGTTCTATTCATGCCCTGGTCTCCTTGTCTTTCCTAGCCTGTTCTATTCATGCCCTGGTCTCCTTGTCTTTCCTAGCCTGTTCTATTCATGCCCTGGTCTCCTTGTCTTTCCTAGCCTGTCCTGTTCTATTCATGCCCTGGTCTCCTTGTCTTTCCTAGCCTGTCCTGTTCTATTCATGCCCTGGTCTCCTTGTCTTTCCTAGCCTGTTCTATTCATGCCCTGGTCTCCTTGTCTTTCCTAGCCTGTTCTATTCATGCCCTGGTCTCCTTGTCTTTCCTAGCCTGTTCTATTCATGCCCTGGTCTCCTTGTCTTTCCTATCCTGCCTGTTCTATTCATGCCCTGGTCTCCTTGTCTTTCCTAGGTCCTGTTCTATTCATGCCCTGGTCTCCTTGTCTTTCCTAGCCTGTTCTATTCATGCCCTGGTCTCCTTGTCTTTCTAGCCTGTTCTATTCATGCCCTGGTCTCCTTGTCTTTCCTAGCCTGTTCTATTCATGCCCTGGTCCCTTGTCTTTCCTAGCCTGTTCTATCATGCCCTGGTCTCCTTGTCTTTCCTAGCCTGTTCTATTCATGCCCTGGTCTCCTTGCTTTCCTAGCCTGTTCTCATTCATTGCCCTGGTCTCCTTGTTTCCCTTATCATGCCCTGGTCTCCTTGTCTTTCCTAGCCTGTTCTAGTGCAGCCCTGGTCTCCTTGTCTTCTAGCCTGTTCTATTATGCCCTGGTCTCCTTGTCTTTCCTAGCCTGTTCTATTCATGCCCTGTCTCCTTGTCTTTCCTGTCCTGTTCTATTCATTGCCCTGGTCTCCTTGTCTTTCCTAGCCTGTCCTGTTCTATTCATGCCCTGGTCTCCTTGTCTTTCCCTAGCCTGTCCTGTTCTATTCATGCCCTGGTCTCCTTGTCTTTCCTAGCCTGTTCTATTCATGCCCTGGTCTCCTTGTCTTTCCTCAAAGCCTGTTCTGTTATTAATGCCCTGGTCTCCTTGTCTTTCCCTAGCCTGTTCATATTCATGGGTCCCTGGTCCTCCTTGTCTTTCCTGTCCTGTTCTATTCATCGCCCTGGTCTCCTTGTCTTTCCTAGCCTTGTTCTATTCATGCCCTGGTCTCCTTGTCTTTCCTAGCCTGCCTTTCTATTCATGCCCTGGTCTCCTTGTCTTTCCTAGCCTGTTCTATTCATGCCCTGGTCTCCTGGTCTTTCCTGTCCTGTTCTATTCATGCCCTGGTCTCCTTGTCTTTCCTAGCCTGTTTCTATTCATGCCCTGGTCTCCTTGTCTTTCCTAGCCTGTTTCTATTCATGCGCTGGTCGCCTTGTCTTTCCTAGCCTGTTCTATTCAGGCCCTGGTCTCCTTGTCTTTCCTAGCCTGTTCTATTCATGCCCTGGTCTCCTTTCTTTCCTAGCCTGTTCTATTCATGCCCTGGTCTCCTGTCTTTCCGTAGACTGTTCTATTCATGCCCTGGTCTCCTTGATCTTTCCTAGCCTTCCTGTTCTATTCATGCCCTGGTCTCCTTGTCTTTCCTAGCCTGTCCCTGTTCTATTCATGCCCTGTCTCCTTGTCTTTCCTAGCCTGTCCTGTTCTATTCATGCCCTGGTCTCCTTGTCTTTCCTAGCCTGTTCTATTCATGCCCTGGTTCTCCTTGTCTTTCCTAGCCTGTTTCTATTCATGCCCTGGTCTCCTGTCTTTCCTAGCCTGTTCTATTCATGCCCTGGTCTCCTTGTCTTTCCTATCCTGTCCTGTTCTAAATTCATGCCCTGGTCTCCTTGTCTTTCCTAGCCTGTCCTGTTCTATCATGCCCTGGTCTCCTTGTCTTTCCTAGCCTGTTCTATTCATGCCCTGGTCTCCTTGTCTTTCCTGTCCTGTTCTATTCATGCCCTGGTCTCCTTGTCTTTCCTAGGCCTGTCTATTCATGCCCTGGTCTCCTTGTCTTTCCTAGCCTGTTCTATTCATGGCCCTGGTCTCCTTGTCTTTCCTAGCCTGTTCTATGCATGCCCTGGTCTCCTTGTCTTTCCTAGCCTGTTCTATTCATGCCCTGGTCTCCTTGTTCTATTCATGCCCTGGTCTCCTTGTCTTTCCTAGCCTGTTCTATTCATGCCCTGGTCTCCTTGTCTTTCCTAGCCTGTTCTATTCATGCCCTGGTCTCCTTGTCTTTCCTGTCCTGTTCTATTCATGCCCTGGTCTCCTTGTCTTTCCTAGCCTGTCCTGTTCTATTCATGCCCTGGTCTCCTTGTCTTTCCTAGCCTGTTCTATTCATGCCCTGGTCTCCTTGTCTTTCCTAGCCTGTTCTATTCATGCCCTGGTCTCCTTGTCTTTCCCTGTCCTGTTCTATTCATGCCCTGGTCTCCTTGTCTTTCCTATCCTGTCCGTTTCTCATTCATGCCCTGGTCTCCTTGTCTTTCCTAGCCTGTCCTGTTCTATTCATGCCCTGGTCTCCTTGTCTTTCCTGTCCTGTTCTATTCATGCCCTGGTCTCCTTGTCTTTCCTAGCCTGTTTCTATTCATTGCCCTGGTCCTCCTTGTCTTTCCTAGCCTGTTCTATTCATGCCCTGGTCTCCTTGTCTTTCCTAGCCTGTTCTATTCATGCCTGGTCTCCTTGTCTTTCCTAGCCTGTTCTATTCATGCCCTGGTCTCCTTGTCTTTCCTAGCCTGTTCTATTCATGCCCTGGTCTCCTTGTCTTTCCTGTCCTGTTCTATTCATGCCCTGGTCTCCTTGTCTTTCCTAGCCTGTTCTATTCATGCCCTGGTCTCCTTGTCTTTCCTAGCCTGTCCTGTTCTATCCATGCCCTGGTCTCCTTGTCTTGACTAGTCTGTCCTGTTCTATTCATGCCCTGGTCTCCTTGTCTTTCCTAGTCTGTCCTGTTCTATTCATGCCCTGGTCTCCTTGTCTTTCCTAGCCTGTTCTATTCATGCCCTGGTCTACTTGTCTTTCCTAGCCTGTTCTATTCATGCCCTGGTCTCCTTGTCTTTCCTAGCCTGTTCTATTCATGCCCTGGTCTCCTTGTCTTTCCTAGCCTGTTCTATTCATGCCCTGGTCTCCTTGTCTTTCCTAGCCTGTTCTATTCATGCCCTGGTCTCCTTGTCTTTCCTGTCCTGTTCTATTCATGCCCTGGTCTCCTTGTCTTTCCTAGCCTGTCCTGTTCTATTCATTGCCCTGGTCTCCTTGTCTTCCTAGCCTGTCCTGTTCTATTCATGCCCTGGTCTCCTTGTCTTTCCTAGCCTGTCCTGTTCTATTCATGCCCTGGTATCCTTGTCTTTCCTAGCCTGTTCTATTCATGCCCTGGTCTCCTTGTCTTTCCTGTCCTGTTCTATTCATGCCCTGGTCTCCTTGTCTTTCCTAGCCTGTTCTATTCATGCCCTGGTCTCCTTGTCTTTCCTAGCCTGTTCTATTCATGCCCTGGTCTCCTTGTCTTTCCTAGCCTGTTCTATTCATGCCCTGGTCTCCTTGTCTTTCCTAGCCTGTTCTATTCATGCCCTGGTCTCCTTGTCTTTCCTAGCCTGTTCTATTCATGCCCTGGTCTCCTTGTCTTTCCTAGCCTGTTCTATTCATGCCCTGGTCTCCTTGTCTTTCCTAGCCTGTTCTATTCATGCCCTGGTCTCCTTGTCTTTCCTGTCCTGTTCTATTCATGCCCTGGTCTCCTTGTCTTTCCTAGCCTGTCCTGTTCTATTCATGCCCTGGTCTCCTTGTCTTTCCTAGCCTGTTCTATTCATGCCCTGGTCTCCTTGTCTTTCCTAGCCTGTTCTATTCATGCCCTGGTCTCCTTGTCTTTCCTGTCCTGTTCTATTCATGCCCTGGTCTCCTTGTCTTTCCTAGCCTGTCCTGTTCTATTCATGCCCTGGTATCCTTGTCTTTCCTAGCCTGTTCTATTCATGCCCTGGTCTCCTTGTCTTTCTGTCCTGTTCTATTCATGCCCTGGTCTCCTTGTCTTTCCTAGCCTGTTCTATTCATGCCCTGGTCTCCTTGTCTTTCCTAGCCTGTTCTATTCATGCCCTGGTCTCCTTGTCTTTCCTAGCCTGTTCTATTCATGCCCTGGTCTCCTTGTCTTTCCTAGCCTGTTCTATTCATGCCCTGGTCTCCTTGTCTTTCCTAGCCTGTTCTATTCATGCCCTGGTCTCCTTGTCTTTCCTAGCCTGTTCTATTCATGCCCTGGTCTCCTTGTCTTTCCTAGCCTGTTCTATTCATGCCCTGGTCTCCTTGTCTTTCCTGTCCTGTTCTATTCATGCCCTGGTCTCCTTGTCTTTCCTGTCCTGTTCTATTCATGCCCTGGTCTCCTTGTCTTTCCTAGCCTGTTCTATTCATGCCCTGGTCTCCTTGTCTTTCCTAGCCTGTTCTATTCATGCCCTGGTCTCCTTGTCTTTCCTGTCCTGTTCTATTCATGCCCTGGTCTCCTTGTCTTTCCTAGCCTGTCCTGTTCTATTCATGCCCTGGTCTCCTTGTCTTTCCTAGCCTGTTCTATCATGCCCTGGTCTACTTGTCTTTCCTAGCCTGTTCTATTCATGCCCTGGTCTCCTTGTCTTTCCTAGCCTGTTCTATTCATGCCCTGGTCTCCTTGTCTTTCCTAGCCTGTTCTATTCATGCCCTGGTCTCCTTGTCTTTCCTAGCCTGTTCTATTCATGCCCTGGTCTCCTTGTCTTTCCTGTCCTGTTCTATTCATGCCCTGGTCTCCTTGTCTTTCCTAGCCTGTCCTGTTCTATTCATGCCCTGGTCTCCTTGTCTTTCCTAGCCTGTCCTGTTCTATTCATGCCCTGGTCTCCTTGTCTTTCCTAGCCTGTCCTGTTCTATTCATGCCCTGGTATCCTTGTCTTTCCTAGCCTGTTCTATTCATGCCCTGGTCTCCTTGTCTTCCTGTCCTGTTCTATTCATGCCCTGGTCTCCTTGTCTTTCCTAGCCTGTTCTATTCATGCCCTGGTCTCCTTGTCTTTCCTAGCCTGTTCTATTCATGCCCTGGTCTCCTTGTCTTTCCTAGCCTGTTCTATTCATGCCCTGGTCTCCTTGTCTTTCCTAGCCTGTTCTATTCATGCCCTGGTCTCCTTGTCTTTCCTAGCCTGTTCTATTCATGCCCTGGTCTCCTTGTCTTTCCTAGCCTGTTCTATTCATGCCCTGGTCTCCTTGTCTTTCCTAGCCTGTTCTATTCATGCCCTGGTCTCCTTGTCTTTCCTGTCCTGTTCTATTCATGCCCTGGTCTCCTTGTCTTTCCTAGCCTGTCCTGTTCTATTCATGCCCTGGTCTCCTTGTCTTTCCTAGCCTGTTCTATTCATGCCCTGGTCTCCTTGTCTTTCCTAGCCTGTTCTATTCATGCCCTGGTCTCCTTGTCTTTCCTGTCCTGTTCTATTCATGCCCTGGTCTCCTTGTCTTTCCTAGCCTGTCCTGTTCTATTCATGCCCTGGTCTCCTTGTCTTTCCTAGCCTGTTCTATTCATGCCCTGGTCTCCTTGTCTTTCCTGTCCTGTTCTATTCATGCCCTGGTCTCCTTGTCTTTCCTAGCCTGTTCTATTCATGCCCTGGTCTCCTCGTCTTTCCTAGCCTGTTCTATTCATGCCCTGGTCTCCTTGTCTTTCCTAGCCTGTTCTATTCATGCCCTGGTCTCCTTGTCTTTCCTAGCCTGTTCTATTCATGCCCTGGTCTCCTTGTCTTTCCTAGCCTGTTCTATTCATGCTCTGGTCTCCTTGTCTTTCCTAGCCTGTTCTATTCATGCCCTGGTCTCCTTGTCTTTCCTAGCCTGTTCTATTCATGCCCTGGTCTCCTTGTCTTTCCTGTCCTGTTCTATTCATGCCCTGGTCTCCTTGTCTTTCCTGTCCTGTTCTATTCATGCCCTGGTCTCCTTGTCTTTCCTAGCCTGTTCTATTCATGCCCTGGTCTCCTTGTCTTTCCTAGCCTGTTCTATTCATGCCCTGGTCTCCTTGTCTTTCCTGACCTGTTCTATTCATGCCCTGGTCTCCTTGTCTTTCCTATCCTGTCCTGTTCTATTCATGCCCTGGTCTCCTTGTCTTTCCTAGCCTGTCCTGTTCTATTCATGCCCTGGTCTCCTTGTCTTTCCTAGCCTGTTCTATTCATGCCCTGGTCTCCTTGTCTTTCCTGTCCTGTTCTATTCATGCCCTGGTCTCCTTGTCTTTCCTAGCCTGTTCTATTCATGCCCTGGTCTCCTTGTCTTTCCTAGCCTGTTCTATTCATGCCCTGGTCTCCTTGTCTTTCCTAGCCTGTTCTATTCATGCCCTGGTCTCCTTGTCTTTCCTAGCCTGTTCTATTCATGCCCTGGTCTCCTTGTCTTTCCTAGCCTGTTCTATTCATGCCCTGGTCTCCTTGTCTTTCCTGTCCTGTTCTATTCATGCCCTGGTCTCCTTGTCTTTCCTAGCCTGTTCTATTCATGCCCTGGTCTCCTTGTCTTTCCTAGCCTGTCCTGTTCTATCCATGCCCTGGTCTCCTTGTCTTTACTAGTCTGTCCTGTTCTATTCATGCCCTGGTCTCCTTGTCTTTCCTAGTCTGTCCTGTTCTATTCATGCCCTGGTCTCCTTGTCTTTCCTAGCCTGTTCTATTCATGCCCTGGTCTACTTGTCTTTCCTAGCCTGTTCTATTCATGCCCTGGTCTCCTTGTCTTTCCTAGCCTGTTCTATTCATGCCCTGGTCTCCTTGTCTTTCCTAGCCTGTTCTATTCATGCCCTGGTCTCCTTGTCTTTCCTAGCCTGTTCTGTTCTATTAATGCCCTGGTCTCCTTGTCTTTCCTAGCCTGTCCTGTTCTATTCATGCCCTGGTCTCCTTATCTTTCCTAGCCTGTCCTGTACTATTCATGCCCTGGTCTCCTTGTCTTTCCTAGCCTGTTCTATTCATGCCCTGGTCTCCTTGTCTTTCCTGTCCTGTTCTATTCATGCCCTGGTCTCCTTGTCTTTCCTAGCCTGTTCTATTCATGCCCTGGTCTCCTTGTCTTTCCTAGCCTGTTCTATTCATGCCCTGGTCTCCTTGTCTTTCCTAGCCTGTTCTATTCATGCCCTGGTCTCCTTGTCTTTCCTAGCCTGTTCTATTCATGCCCTGGTCTCCTTGTCTTTCCTAGCCTGTTCTATTCATGCCCTGGTCTCCTTGTCTTTCCTAGCCTGTTCTATTCATGCCCTGGTCTCCTTGTCTTTCCTAGCCTGTTCTATTCATGCCCTGGTCTCCTTGTCTTTCCTAGCCTGTTCTATTCATGCCCTGGTCTGCTTGTCTTTCCTAGCCTGTTCTATTCATGCCCTGGTCTCCTTGTCTTTCCTGTCCTGTTCTATTCATGCCCTGGTCTCCTTGTCTTTCCTAGCCTGTCCTGTTCTATTCATGCCCTGGTCTCCTTGTCTTTCCTAGCCTGTCCTGTTCTATTCATGCCCTGGTCTCCTTGTCTTTCCTAGCCTGTTCTATTCATGCCCTGGTCTCCTTGTCTTTCCTAGCCTGTTCTATTCATGCCCTGGTCTCCTTGTCTTTCCTAGCCTGTTCTATTCATGCCCTGGTCTCCTTGTCTTTCCTGTCCTGTTCTATTCATGCCCTGGTCTCCTTGTCTTTCCTATCCTGTCCTGTTCTATTCATGCCCTGGTCTCCTTGTCTTTCCTAGCCTGTTCTATTCATGCCCTGGTCTCCTTGTCTTTCCTGTCCTGTTCTATTCATGCCCTGGTCTCCTTGTCTTTCCTAGCCTGTTCTATTCATGCCCTGGTCTCCTTGTCTTTCCTAGCCTGTTCTATTCATGCCCTGGTCTCCTTGTCTTTCCTAGCCTGTTCTATTCATGCCCTGGTCTCCTTGTCTTTCCTAGCCTGTTCTATTCATGCCCTGGTCTCCTTGTCTTTCCTGTCCTGTTCTATTCATGCCCTGGTCTCATTGTCTTTCCTAGCCTGTCCTGTTCTATTCATGCCCTGGTCTCCTTGTCTTTCCTAGCCTGTTCTATTCATGCCCTGGTCTCCTTGTCTTTCCTAGCCTGTTCTATTCATGCCCTGGTCTCCTTGTCTTTCCTAGCCTGTTCTATTCATGCCCTGGTCTCCTTGTCTTTCCTAGCCTGTTCTATTCATGCCCTGGTCTCCTTGTCTTTCCTAGCCTGTTCTGTTCTATTAATGCCCTGGTCTCCTTGTCTTTCCTAGCCTGTCCTGTTCTATTCATGCCCTGGTCTCCTCGTCTTTCCTAGCCTGTTCTATTCATGCCCTGGTCTCCTTGTCTTTCCTGTCCTGTTCTATTCATGCCCTGGTCTCCTTGTCTTTCCTAGCCTGTTCTATTCATGCCCTGGTCTCCTTGTCTTTCCTAGCCTGTTCTATTCATGCCCTGGTCTCCTTGTCTTTCCTAGCCTGTTCTATTCATGCCCTGGTCTCCTTGTCTTTCCTAGCCTGTTCTATTCATGCCCTGGTCTCCTTGTCTTTCCTAGCCTGTTCTATTCATGCCCTGGTCTCCTTGTCTTTCCTAGCCTGTTCTATTCATGCCCTGGTCTCCTTGTCTTTCCTAGCCTGTTCTATTCATGCCCTGGTCTCCTTGTCTTTCCTAGCCTGTTCTATTCATGCCCTGGTCTCCTTGTCTTTCCTGTCCTGTTCTATTCATGCCCTGGTCTCCTTGTCTTTCCTATCCTGTCCTGTTCTATTCATGCCCTGGTCTCCTTGTCTTTCCTAGCCTGTCCTGTTCTATTCATGCCCTGGTCTCCTTGTCTTTCCTGTCCTGTTCTATTCATGCCCTGGTCTCCTTGTCTTTCCTAGCCTGTCCTGTTCTATTCATGCCCTGGTCTCCTTGTCTTTCCTAGCCTGTTCTATTCATGCCCTGGTCTCCTTGTCTTTCCTAGCCTGTTCTATTCATGCCCTGGTCTCCTTGTCTTTCCTAGCCTGTTCTATTCATGCCCTGGTCTCCTTGTCTTTCCTGTCCTGTTCTATTCATGCCCTGGTCTCCTTGTCTTTCCTAGCCTGTTCTATTCATGCCCTGGTCTCCTTGTCTTTCCTAGCCTGTTCTATTCATGCCCTGGTCTCCTTGTCTTTCCTAGCCTGTTCTATTCATGCCCTGGTCTCCTTGTCTTTCCTAGCCTGTTCTATTCATGCCCTGGTCTCCTTGTCTTTCCTAGCCTGTTCTATTCATGCCCTGGTCTCCTTGTCTTTCCTAGCCTGTTCTATTCATGCCCTGGTCTCCTTGTCTTTCCTAGCCTGTTCTATTCATGCCCTGGTCTCCTTGTCTTTCCTAGCCTGTTCTATTCATGCCCTGGTCTGCTTGTCTTTCCTAGCCTGTTCTATTCATGCCCTGGTCTCCTTGTCTTTCCTGTCCTGTTCTATTCATGCCCTGGTCTCCTTGTCTTTCCTGTCCTGTTCTATTCATGCCCTGGTCTCCTTGTCTTTCCTATCCTGTCCTGTTCTATTCATGCCCTGGTCTCCTTGTCTTTCCTAGCCTGTCCTGTTCTATTCATGCCCTGGTCTCCTTGTCTTTCCTGTCCTGTTCTATTCATGCCCTGGTCTCCTTGTCTTTCCTAGCCTGTCCTGTTCTATTCATGCCCTGGTCTCCTTGTCTTTCCTAGCCTGTTCTATTCATGCCCTGGTCTCCTTGTCTTTCCTAGCCTGTTCTATTCATGCCCTGGTCTCCTTGTCTTTCCTAGCCTGTTCTATTCATGCCCTGGTCTCCTTGTCTTTCCTGTCCTGTTCTATTCATGCCCTGGTCTCCTTGTCTTTCCTAGCCTGTTCTATTCATGCCCTGGTCTCCTTGTCTTTCCTAGCCTGTTCTATTCATGCCCTGGTCTCCTTGTCTTTCCTAGCCTGTTCTATTCATGCCCTGGTCTCCTTGTCTTTCCTAGCCTGTTCTATTCATGCCCTGGTCTCCTTGTCTTTCCTAGCCTGTTCTATTCATGCCCTGGTCTCCTTGTCTT
This sequence comes from Oncorhynchus kisutch, assembly GCF_002021735.2. NCBI lineage: Eukaryota > Metazoa > Chordata > Actinopteri > Salmoniformes > Salmonidae > Oncorhynchus > Oncorhynchus kisutch. The sequence goes on along the minus strand of NW_022261981.1, from coordinate 7,833,604 downwards.
TCCTAGCCTGTTCTATTCATGCCCTGGTCTCCTTGTCTTTCCTAGCCTGTTCTATTCATGCCCTGGTCTCCTTGTCTTTCCTAGCCTGTTCTATTCATGCCCTGGTCTGCTTGTCTTTCCTAGCCTGTTCTATTCATGCCCTGGTCTCCTTGTCTTTTCCTGTCCTGTTCTATTCATGCCCTGGTCTCCTTGTCTTTCCTAGCCTGTCCTGTTCTATTCATGCCCTGGTCTCCTTGTCTTTCCTAGCCTGTCCTGTTCTATTCATGCCCTGGTCTCCTTGTCTTTCCTAGCCTGTTCTATTCATGCCCTGGTCTCCTTGTCTTTCCTAGCCTGTTCTATTCATGCCCTGGTCTCCTTGTCTTTCCTAGCCTGTTCTATTCATGCCCTGGTCTCCTTGTCTTTCCTGTCCTGTTCTATTCATGCCCTGGTCTCCTTGTCTTTCCTATCCTGTCCTGTTCTATTCATGCCCTGGTCTCCTTGTCTTTCCTAGCCTGTTCTATTCATGCCCTGGTCTCCTTGTCTTTCCTGTCCTGTTCTATTCATGCCCTGGTCTCCTTGTCTTTCCTAGCCTGTTCTATTCATGCCCTGGTCTCCTTGTCTTTCCTAGCCTGTTCTATTCATGCCCTGGTCTCCTTGTCTTTCCTAGCCTGTTCTATTCATGCCCTGGTCTCCTTGTCTTTCCTAGCCTGTTCTATTCATGCCCTGGTCTCCTTGTCTTTCCTGTCCTGTTCTATTCATGCCCTGGTCTCATTGTCTTTCCTAGCCTGTCCTGTTCTATTCATGCCCTGGTCTCCTTGTCTTTCCTAGCCTGTTCTATTCATGCCCTGGTCTCCTTGTCTTTCCTAGCCTGTTCTATTCATGCCCTGGTCTCCTTGTCTTTCCTAGCCTGTTCTATTCATGCCCTGGTCTCCTTGTCTTTCCTAGCCTGTTCTATTCATGCCCTGGTCTCCTTGTCTTTCCTAGCCTGTTCTGTTCTATTAATGCCCTGGTCTCCTTGTCTTTCCTAGTCTGTCCTGTTCTATTTATGCCCTGGTCTCCTCGTCTTTCCTAGCCTGTTCTATTCATGCCCTGGTCTCCTTGTCTTTCCTGTCCTGTTCTATTCATGCCCTGGTCTCCTTGTCTTTCCTAGCCTGTTCTATTCATGCCCTGGTCTCCTTGTCTTTCCTAGCCTGTTCTATTCATGCCCTGGTCTCCTTGTCTTTCCTAGCCTGTTCTATTCATGCCCTGGTCTCCTTGTCTTTCCTAGCCTGTTCTATTCATGCCCTGGTCTCCTTGTCTTTCCTAGCCTGTCCTGTTCTATTCATGCCCTGGTCTCCTTGTCTTTCCTGTCCTGTTCTATCCATGCCCTGGTCTCCTTGTCTTTCCTAGCCTGTCCTGTTCTATTCATGCCCTGGTCTCCTTGTCTTTCCTAGCCTGTTCTATTCATGCCCTGGTCTCCTTGTCTTTCCTAGCCTGTTCTATTCATGCCCTGGTCTCCTTGTCTTTCCTAGCCTGTTCTATTCATGCCCTGGTCTCCTTGTCTTTCCTGTCCTGTTCTATTCATGCCCTGGTCTCCTTGTCTTTCCTAGCCTGTCCTGTTCTATTCATGCCCTGGTCTCCTTGTCTTTCCTAGCCTGTTCTATTCATGCCCTGGTCTCCTTGTCTTTCCTGTCCTGTTCTATTCATGCCCTGGTCTCCTTGTCTTTCCTAGCCTGTTCTATTCATGCCCTGGTCTCCTTGTCTTTCCTAGCCTGTTCTATTCATGCCTTGGTCTCCTTGTCTTTCCTAGCCTGTTCTATTCATGCCCTGGTCTCCTTGTCTTTCCTAGCCTGTTCTATTCATGCCCTGGTCTCCTTGTCTTTCCTAGCCTGTTCTATTCATGCCCTGGTCTCCTTGTCTTTCCTAGCCTGTTCTATTCATGCCCTGGTCTCCTTGTCTTTCCTAGCCTGTTCTATTCATGCCCTGGTCTCCTTGTCTTTCCTAGCCTGTTCTATTCATGCCCTGGTCTCTTTGTCTTTCCTAGCCTGTTCTATTCATGCCCTGGTCTCCTTGTCTTTCCTAGCCTGTTCTATTCATGCCCTGGTCTCCTTGTCTTTCCTAGCCTGTTCTATTCATGCCCTGGTCTCCTTGTCTTTCCTGTCCTGTTCTATTCATGCCCTGGTCTCCTTGTCTTTCCTAGCCTGTCCTGTTCTATTCATGCCCTGGTCTCCTTGTCTTTCCTAGCCTGTCCTGTTCTATTCATGCCCTGGTCTCCTTGTCTTTCCTAGCCTGTTCTATTCATGCCCTGGTCTCCTTGTCTTTCCTAGCCTGTTCTATTCATGCCCTGGTCTCCTTGTCTTTCCTAGCCTGTTCTATTCATGCCCTGGTCTCCTTGTCTTTCCTGTCCTGTTCTATTCATGCCCTGGTCTCCTTGTCTTTCCTATCCTGTCCTGTTCTATTCATGCCCTGGTCTCCTTGTCTTTCCTAGCCTGTCCTGTTCTATTCATGCCCTGGTCTCCTTGTCTTTCCTAGCCTGTTCTATTCATGCCCTGGTCTCCTTGTCTTTCCTGTCCTGTTCTATTCATGCCCTGGTCTCCTTGTCTTTCCTAGCCTGTTCTATTCATGCCCTGGTCTCCTTGTCTTTCCTAGCCTGTTCTATTCATGCCCTGGTCTCCTTGTCTTTCCTAGCCTGTTCTATTCATGCCCTGGTCTCCTTGTCTTTCCTAGCCTGTTCTATTCATGCCCTGGTCTCCTTGTCTTTCCTGTCCTGTTCTATTCATGCCCTGGCCTCCTTGTCTTTCCTAGCCTGTCCTGTTCTATTCATGCCCTGGCCTCCTTGTCTTTCCTAGCCTGTCCTGTTCTATTCATGCCCGGGTCTCCTTGTCTTTCCTAGCCTGTTCTATTCATGCCCTGGTCTCCTTGTCTTTCCTGTCCTGTTCTATTCATGCCCTGGTCTCCTTGTCTTTCCTAGCCTGTTCTATTCATGCCCTGGTCTCCTTGTCTTTCCTAGCCTGTTCTATTCATGCCCTGGTCTCCTTGTCTTTCCTAGCCTGTCCTGTTCTATCCATGCCCTGGTCTCCTTGTCTTTACTAGTCTGTCCTGTTCTATTCATGCCCTGGTCTCCTTGTCTTTCCTAGTCTGTCCTGTTCTATTCATGCCCTGGTCTCCTTGTCTTTCCTAGCCTGTCCTGTTCTATTCATGCCCTGGTCTCCTTGTCTTTCCTAGCCTGTCCTGTTCTATTCATGCCCTGGTCTCCTTGTCTTTCCTAGCCTGTTCTATTCATGCCCTGGTCTCCTTGTCTTTCCTAGCCTGTCCTGTTCTATTCATGCCCTGGTCTCCTTGTCTTTCCTAGCCTGTCCTGTTCTATTCATGCCCTGGTCTCCTTGTCTTTCCTAGCCTGTTCTATTCATGCCCTGGTCTCCTTGTCTTTCCTAGCCTGTTCTATTCATGCCCTGGTCTCCTTGTCTTTCCTAGCCTGTTCTATTCATGCCCTGGTCTCCTTGTCTTTCCTGTCCTGTTCTATTCATGCCCTGGTCTCCTTGTCTTTCCTAGCCTGTCCTGTTCTATTCATGCCCTGGTCTCCTTGTCTTTCCTAGCCTGTCCTGTTCTATTCATGCCCGGGTCTCCTTGTCTTTCCTAGCCTGTTCTATTCATGCCCTGGTCTCCTTGTCTTTCCTGTCCTGTTCTATTCATGCCCTGGTCTCCTTGTCTTTCCTAGCCTGTTCTATTCATGCCCTGGTCTCCTTGTCTTTCCTAGCCTGTTCTATTCATGCCCTGGTCTCCTTGTCTTTCCTAGCCTGTTCTATTCATGCCCTGGTCTCCTTGTCTTTCCTAGCCTGTTCTGTTCTATTCATGCCCTGGTCTCCTTGTCTTTCCTAGCCTGTTCTATTCACACCCTGGTCTCCTTGTCTTTCCTAGTCTGTCCTGTTCTATTCATGTCCTGGTCTCCTTGTCTTTCCTAGTCTGTCCTGTTCTATTCATGTCCTGGTCTCCTTGTCTTTCCTAGCCTGTTCTATTCACACCCTGGTCTCCTTGTCTTTCCTAGTCAGTCCTGTTCTATTCATGTCCTGGTCTCCTTGTCTTTCCTAGCCTGTCCTGTTCTATTCATGTCCTGGTCTCCTTGTCTTTCCTAGTCTGTCCTGTTCTATTCATGCCCTGGTCTCCTTGTCTTTCCTAGCCTGTTTTATTCATGCCCTGGTCTCCTTGTCTTTCCTAGCCTCTCCAACTTGTTCTGACAGTGACACTAACTCCTGACTGCTGCTTTGGTCCTGCCTGGCACTTCTCCAAGATATTCCCTGGTAACCTGCAGTCCTGTACTGGCGGATCTAACTGGAACAGAAGAGAGTTTTATGGTGGCCTCTGCTCTCATCTTTGGTGAGTTAGCAAAAACCACAATCAACACGTTTCTATTTCAATGTAATTTCTTACTTGTGTAGTTGTAACTCTGTACACAACGTTGGTGTTAGTGGGCGTGGAGATGATCAGGAGTGGTTACTTCCTGAATTTGAGGAAGCAAGACGGAATTTGAAGGTGACAATATCAGTATAACTAATCGTTTAAATCGCTTTAAACTGGCCTTCACAGTTTAGCATTTAAATGATTTCTCTATAAATATGTAAACATTACAAACAGATGTTTAGTATAACGCCCAATGCAACAACAATGACTTGTGCATAAAACATGTAATTCCATGTCGTGTACAGTAGACGTCCTTTACTCTAGGACTCTCTCTCTCTCTACTGCCACTTTAGCTGTCAGGTCGTATAAACACAACCGTGGCATCATGTCCCATGATATCTGAGGCCCTGTCACTTGGAGTTCCTTAAACCACTGGAGCGTCTCTGGCTGCCTGGTAAATAAATAACAAGGCTCTGAAATCTCAGACACCGTTCTGAGTTACGGAAACCATCCCCAAAAACATCCACCCTCCTTTTATCTATGCACTTAGAGATAACCAAGCAAGATTTGGCACAGCTGGAGAGTCAGACTCCTCGCCTTCTCTTCTTCTCTGCCCGGGTGTCTGTCTGTCTATCTATCGTTCCCCCTCTACATGGGTGAGTGCCTCTACTTCCTGGTATTGTTATAACATCTTTTCAACATTCATCCCTCCATCCCCCCTCTCTCTTGCTCCCAGTGGCAGGGTATGTGGTGTGGACTGCTGCTGGGGGGGTTACTGGCCCGGTGATGGCTCGGTTAGGACATTAGGACGGTCCGGCTCCCACTGCAGGACACTGGGATCCTCTCCGTCCTCACGCTCCACCTGGCAAGGTAGGGGGGCCTGTAGAGGTACAGGGGGATGGTGATGGGGATGGGGGAGGGAGGGAAGAGGAAAGAGGGAGGCAGTGTCTCGTGGTCTCCTGGTGTGTCTGGGGAACCCTCATCCCTGCTCTAACACTCATTACTCTCCCTGAATCCCGCGGGTGCTCGGTGCTAGACACCATTCCAATGTGGAAGCTTCCCGGGTGCTAGTGCTGCTCCACGACCAACTATAGCTACCTCCGATCCCAGGTTACAGTATTCACTTAACGAGGGACAGCCTAGTCACGGGTCCCAAGCGACACCAGGAGAGCCGAGCCAACCGCTGTGTGCCTGGGCAGTAATGGTGGGGATAACACAATCTCACTAGTTGGTTTGAAAATGTGTTGCTGTCTGAAAGAAGCTGTAAATATCATTCAAATTCTCTTTGTTTTTCCATCTTTTACATTTGACTTTCACTTTATTTTGTGCAAGTGTGCACAAAGTTCAGAGAACGTACACTATATATTCCACAAAAGGACTCGAGTTTAAAATAATGGTCTCTTGACACAATTTCCATTTAGAGTTCTATCATTACAATATAATGCCAGACATGCTATAATGTTACTATTGTTTTTACTAACCTAGTTTTCTAGGAACTAAATTAAAGAATAAAATAATGCCAGGCATGCTATAATATATATATATTTTTAACTAACCTATTTTCCTACGAACTAAATTAATTGTGCCACTTGAGTATAAAGATGTGTATTTTTAATGGCTTGTCTGTTTTGTTTACTGGACCTTAATATAGTGATATCATGTAGAGTATTTTCACCTGCCTTTTAGCACAAAGCCACATGCTGATCCACATGAACTAGGTGCTGCTTTTCAAAATGCCTGATCCTTAGCAGAACAGCAGGACGTGTGAAGAACATATGAAGATAAATTAACTCTATGGGACATGTTCACTTCAGATGGGAAGGGAAGAGCCAGAGATAAATACCAGAACAAATGTTCCTATTGGTTTGTGAGATGACTCAAAATATAACACTCAAATAATATTTAACATCCAAACGTGTGACGTTTTTGTAAATGTTAATTTTAACAGAGGCAGAAGAGGAGGTTGGAGGTGTGGGACAGAGATGTTTCAGCATTATATGATTAAAATCAATATGAGTATGGATATAAAACGATGACGGTAAGTTAAACAATGTCTTTTTAAATATCACAAACAAGGGTTTTTGCTAAAGAAAGGAGGTAAAAGCCAAGTAGAAGCATTAGTGTGAATAAAGACACGTTTGACGAGGAGAAACTCCGTCTTGTTTTATGTCAACAACAAAGTCGTTCTCAACAAGAGGTCATTTTATCTATAAAATATTTTAATACACTTTTTTATGGGAGGGGCACATCTATCCATGGGGGGGGGCATATCTATCCATGGGAGGGGGGGCATATCTATCCATGGGAGGGGGGGCATATCTATCCATGGGAGGGGGCATATCTATCCATGGGGGGGGGCATATCTATCCATGGGGGGGGGGGGCATATCTATCCATGGGGGGGCATATCTATCCATGGGAGGGGGCATATCTATCCATGGGAGGGGGGGCATATCTATCCATGGGGGGGGCATATCTATCCATGGGGGGGCATATCTATCCATGGGAGGGGGCATATCTATCCATGGGAGGGGGGGCATATCTATCCATGGGGGGGGGCATATCTATCCATGGGAGGGGGGGGCATATCTATCCATGGGGGGCATATCTATCCATGGGAGGGGGGGCATATCTATCCATGGGAGGGGGGGCATATCTATCCATGGGGGGGGGCATATCTATCCATAGGGGGGGCATATCTATCCATGGGGGGGCATATCTATCCATGGGAGGGGGCATATCTATCCATGGGAGGGGGCATATCTATCCATGGGAGGGGGGGCATATCTATCCATGGGAGGGGGGGCATATCTATCCATGGGGGGGGGGCATATCTATCCATGGGGGGGCATATCTATCCATGGGAGGGGGGCATATCTATCCATGGGGGGGGCAAATCTATCCATGGGGGGGGGGGCATATCTATCCATGGGGGGGGGGCATATCTATCCATGGGGGGGGGGCATATCTATCCATGGGAGGGGGGGCATATCTATCCATGGGAGGGGGGCATATCTATCCATGGGGGGGGGGATATCTATCCATGGGGGGGGCATATCTATCCATGGGAGGGGGGCATATCTATCCATGGGAGGGGGGCATATCTATCCATGGGAGGGGGGGCATATCTATCCATGGGGGGGGGCATATCTATCCATGGGAGGGGGGGCATATCTATCCATGGGGGGGGGCATATCTATCCATGGGGGGGGGCAATGATAACATGCCTCTTATATATCCTGTCATCTGAGTCTGGGTTCTATATACGCCTCTTATATATCCTGTTATCCAGTCTGGGTTCTAAACACAAACTCTTATATATCCTGTCATCTGAGTCTGGGTTCTATATACGGCTCTTATATATCCTGTCATCTGAGTCTGGGTTCTATATACGTCTCTTATATATCCTGTCATCTGAGTCTGGGTTCTATATACGTCTCTTATATATCCTGTCATCCAGTCTGGGTTCTATATATATCCTGTCATCTGAGTCTGGGTTCTATATACATCTCTTATATATCCTGTTATCCAGTCTGGGTTCTAAACACGACCTCTTATATATCCTGTCATCTGAGTCTGGGTTCTATATACGTCTCTTATATATCCTGTCATCCGAATCTGGGTTCTAAACACACCTCTTATATATCCTGTTATCCAGTCTGGGTTCTAAACACGCCTCTTATATATCCTGTCATCCAGTCTGGGTTCTATATGTCTCTTATATATCCTGTTATCCAGTCTGGGTTCTATATACGTCTCTTATATATCCTCTCATCTGAGTCTGGGTTCTATATACGCCTCTTATATATCCTCTCATCTGAGTCTGGGTTCTATATACGTCTCTTATATATCCTGTCATCTGAGTCTGGGTTCTATATACGTCTCTTATATATCCTGTCATCCAGTCTGGGTTCTATATACGTCTCTTATATATCCTGTCATCTGAGTCTGGGTTCTATATACGTCTCTTATATATCCTGTCATCTGAGTCTGGGTTCTATATATATCCTGTCATCTGAGTCTGGGTTCTATATATGTCTCTTATATATCCTGTCATCTGAGTCTGGGTTCTATATACATCTCTTATATATCCTGTCATCTGAGTCTGGGTTCTATATACATCTCTTATATATCCTGTCATCTGAGTCTGGGTTCTATATACGTCTCTTATATATCCTGTCATCTGAGTCTGGGTTCTATATATATCCTGTCATCCAGTCTGGGTTCTATATACGTCTCTTATATATCCTGTCATCTGAGTCTGGGTTCTATATACGTCTCTTATATATCCTGTCATCTGAGTCTCGGTTCTATATACGTCTCTTATATATCCTGTCATCTGAGTCTGGGTTCTATATACGTCTCTTATATATCCTGTCATCTGAGTCTGGGTTCTATATATGTCTCTTATATATCCTGTCATCCAGTCTGGGTTCTATATACGTCTCTTATATATCCTGTTATCCAGTCTGGGTTCTATATACGTCTCTTATATATCCTGTCATCCAGTCTGGGTTCTATATACGTCTCTTATATATCCTGTTATCCAGTCTGGGTTCTATATACGTCTCTTATATATCCTGTCATCCAGTCTGGGTTCTATATACGTCTCTTATATATCCTGTCATCTGAGTCTGGGTTCTATATACGTCTCTTATATATCCTGTCATCTGAGTCTGGGTTCTATATACGTCTCTTATATATCCTGTCATCTGAGTCTGGGTTCTATATACGTCTCTTATATATCCTGTCATCTGAGTCTGGGTTCTATATACGTCTCTTATATATCCTGTCATCTGAGTCTGGTTACAAGCAGATGAACGTGAAATACATAAATGTTGCTGTCATTAAATACCTTTTTATTTTTTATTTTTTAAAAGCGTTCTTTCTCTGCTAAATAAGTCATAGTCACGGTCTGCAAAACATATCCACAACACGCAGTACTTGGGTTTCTCTCACAGTGAGGAAGCGTGGATCCGTCTTGACTCCCTGCTGGGGAGGATCTCACCCTTTATAACACCGCCAATATACGACAAGGTCGCTACCATCTTGAGCCGAACGCATTTTTTTAAATATATATTTTTTAAAGAGAAGTCTCTTTAAAAGGGCAGCGTGGCTAGACTGGCCTACGTATGCAGGAGACACGGACATGAGGTCATCAACAGATCCCAATATAAATCATTAAGACGGCTGGTACTAGCTGGCAACATCAACAACAACAACTAAAAGATATTTGCCACATGCTGTGAAAACTATTTTTTGTTTTAACTGATATGAATAAATAAAGGATTGCAGTTCATCCTGCTGTTATTGAAATGCATCTCAGACATGAAAAGGAATCAATTGTTTTTATTTGATCACATATGTATATTAGAGACTGTTGCAGTGAAGATTTGTACAGTACAATCTCTACCAGTCTCTCTACAGTCTCTTGTACCAATGAGTTAAAAGATACTGTATGACTTGTCATGTTATCATTGTCGGTTGTTTCATTCAATATAGAGGGGGCGGGGGGGGGCGGGGGGTGGTGGAGGGGGTGAAAGCAACAGTACCTTCCAGTTTAATGCACAAAAACCACTTACACACAAGTGACAGACCACATTACCCCCATTTCACTTCCATTAACTGTGATTTCTGGATGTCTGCCGACAGTGTAGAGACGGCACCTCTTCTGAGGTCCGGGGATGTTTCTTGAAGGGACGTGGGCTTTCTGATCCTTGTCTGTCCCGTTCATTTCCAGGACAGCAGTAAAAGGAAGAGGAACAGAGATAGGTCAGTGAGTCCCAGATGGGTTTTTTTCTTTGGGTAATGTATTGATGGCCAATCTGGCCTCCATGGTCATCTTTACTACTATGAGTCCAGAACATACAGAATTAAAGAGTAGCCTACATTTAGCTATTTCTTAACCAGAGGGGTTAAATATGGATGAGGGACCAGGGAGGTATTCAGAGCTAACACACACACACACACACACACACACACACACGCACACGCAAACGCACACACGCAAACGCACACACGCACACATACGAAAGATGAGAGAAACATGGACAGAGAGAGACAGAGAGAGACAGAGAGAGAGAAAGTAGAGGAGACTGTTCTGTGTTGATAGCTTGTTGATGGAGGGAGAAAGCAGAGGAGACCGTTCTGGATCCTGTGTTGATAGTTTGTTGAGGGAGTGAGAAAGTAGAGGAGACCGTTCTGTGTTGATAGCTTGTTGATGGAGGGAGAAATTGAGGAGACCGTTCTGTGTTGATAGCTTATTGATGGAGGGAGAAAGTAGAGGAGACCGTTCTGGATCCTGTGTTGATAGCTTGTTGATGGAGGGAGAAAGTAGAGGAGACCGTTCTGTGTTGATAGCTTGTTGATGGAGGGAGAAAGTAGAGGAGACCGTTCTGTGTTTATAGCTTGTTGATGTAGGGAGAAAGTAGAGGAGACCGTTCTGTGTTGATAGCTTATTGATGGAGGGAGAAAGTAGAGGAGACCCTTCTGTGTTTATAGCTTGTTGATGGAGGGAGAAAGTAGAGGAGACCGTTCTGTGTTGATAGCTTGTTGATGGAGGGAGAAAGTAGAGGAGACCGTTCTGTGTTGATAGCTTGTTGATGGAGGGAGAAAGTAGAGGAGACTGTTCTGTGTTGATAGCTTGTTGATGGAGGGAGAAAGTAGAGGAGACCGTTCTGTGTTGATAGCTTGTTGATGGAGGGAGAAAGTAGATGAGACTGTTCTGTGTTGATAGCTTGTTGATGGAAGGAGAAAGTAGAGGAGAAGGTTCTGGATCCTGTGTTGATAGCTTGTTGATGGAGGGAGAAAGTAGAGGAGACTGTTCTGTGTTGATAGCTTGTTGATGGAGGGAGAAAGTAGAGGAGACCGTTCTGTGTTGATAGCTTGTTGATGGAGGGAGAAAGTAGAGGAGACCGTTCTGGATCCTGTGTTGATAGCTTGTTGATGGAGGGAGAAAGTAGAGGAGACTGTTCTGTGTTGATAGCTTGTTGATGGAGGGAGAAAGTAGAGGAGACCGTTCTGGATCCTGTGTTGATAGCTTGTTGATGGAGGGAGAAAGTAGAGGAGACTGTTCTGTGTTGATAGCTTGTTGATGGAGGAAGAAAGTAGAGGAGACCGTTCTGGATCCTGTGTTGATAGCTTGTTGATGGAGGGAGAAAGTAGAGGAGACTGTTCTGTGTTGATAGCTTGTTGATGGAGGGAGAAAGTAGAGGAGACCGTTCTGTGTTGATAGCTTGTTGATGGAGGGAGAAAGTACAGGAGACCGTTCTGTGTTGATAGCTTGTTGATGGAGGGAGAAAGTAGAGGAGACCGTTCTGTGTTTATAGCTTGTTGATGGAGGGAGAAAGTAGAGGAGACCGTTCTGGATCCTGTGTTGATAGCTTGTTGATGGAGGGAGAAAGTAGAGGAGACTGTTCTGTGTTGATAGCTTGTTGATGGAGGGAGAAAGTAGAGGAGACCGTTCTGTGTTGATAGCTTGTTGATGGAGGGAGAAAGTAGAGGAGACTGTTCTGTGTTGATAGCTTGTTGATGGAGGGAGAAAGCAGAGGAGACTGTTCTGTGTTGATAGCTTGTTGATGGAGGGAGAAAGCAGAGGAGGCGTTCTGTGTTTATAGCTTGTTGTGTCTTTAAAACATCTTTGTAACGTGTGTGTCACACCTTCAGTCCAACGGGAGGCTCTCTATAAAACACTGTGACACCAGTACATGTAACACCTGGCAAACTGAGGAGTTTCAACTAAACAAAAGGTGCACAGCTGTGGAATGGTGGCAAGTGGAAATGTCCCACTGACTCCCTTGGAGAAAAAACAACGACACAATTACTTTTATGAGACAGCGGTGAAAATTCCCAATTACCTTTATGAGACAGTGGTGAAAATTCACAATTACCTTTATGAGACAGAGGTAAAAATTCACAATTACCTTTATGAGACAGAGGTGAAAATTCCCAATTACTTCCCTGATACTGCGGTGAAAATTCCCAATTACTTCCATGATACTGTGGTGAAAATTCCCAATTACTTCCATGATACTGCGGTGAAAAGTCCCAATTATTTCAATGATACTGCAGTGAAAATCAACATTTCTACAATGGCTTTCTGTATATGTAGGCTTATAGGTGTATCCCGTTACACCCATGATAGTCAGTGGAGCCGCCGTGATGAACGATAGACTCAGAACACACAGAGGACCCGGTGTGCATAGTCTTAACTGAAAATGGTGGGCCGTTGAGATAGAGCGAAACCCTTTTATTCAGCTCCCCGTTCAACAGAGGATAGGGCATAAGAGCATCTTGCAGTCTGTTTGTACGTGGCCCCCCGAGCAGCTGAAGTCAGTCTTATGTACTGTTTGTTGAAGGATTCAACATGGGAATTTAGTGAGTAAACCTATTTCACTTAGAGCTCACATGATGAGTTCGAGGATCTTTCTCGCTTGATTTTTTATTTTCTTCTCCACTCAATGAATTGTGTTTGCTAGTCAATGAATCACAAGGGTGGAAAATTTTTTCAAAAATAGAAAGAAGTTTATTAATCTCTATTAAGTAAACAGTCCAAGGTTGGGGTTCCTCCCCTGTGCCAGGCAAGTGATCTGTTTTCAATCCTCATAGAAGGCATTACCCAGCATGCACTATAATATATCATTATATCAAAATCATGTATCAGGTCATTGTTTTCTAAATGATTCAGCGTATTAGTAAATAAACACACATTAGATACTATAAAATCCATCAGAATAACAGGATCCTTGTTTTAACCGTTTTTGTTGTTGTTGTGAAAGCGACCTCGTTGTTGGCCGTACGGGTGACTGGTACTATCCTCTACTGCAGCGATCATAGCTATACTTAATATGATTACAATATAATACATATTAGAATAAACTATAATTAGAAGTGACACCAAATGTAAGATCAAATAAATCTAACAACGACTCACAACTTCATAAATGTTGTATTAGGGGTCCCTTCTGCCTCGTCCGTTTCCATCTTTGTGACTGTTTTCCCAGAACAGTTTTGGATGTCGTGGCGATACTGTGACAGGGCGAAGAGCTCACATCAATCACATCTCCTAAAAGTAGTCCAGCTGAATCCTGCCACAGTAAAGGGGCCAGAGAGCTTGTCCCTCCCTCCCTCCCTCCCTCCCTCCCTCCCTCCCTCCCTCCCTCCCTCCCTCCCTCCCTCCCTCCCTCCCTCCCTCCCTCCCTCCCTCCCTCCCTCCCTCCCTCCCTCCCTCCCTCCCTCCCTCCCTCCCTCCTCTCCCTCCCCAGAGATGGCCTGGCTGTAGAAGCTTTCTATAGATAACAGCCCAGTTCAGTCACTTGAAGTAATCCTTTAGTGACTAAAATGACTGGAATGACAAAAATATGGGACTGTGATTTACACTTTTGGACGTCAATAAAACTAGATACCCTGAGTGTTCGAGTGAAGGGACAGACGTGGGGGGGAAAGTGGGGTTTTTAGAAAAAGGGGAGAAAAAAAAGAACAAGAAAGAAAGCTGGTACGACCACCACCCTCACCACAGGAAGGAGAGAGGTGCATGTAGCCGAGCCCTCGGAATGGAAATCTAGCAAGCGTGAAAACTGCTGCTTTCTATTGTACTGGACATAGTGTCTATTCTCTTCCCGGGTCACGAATGCCTTTTGCTGCTAGTCTAACAGGATTGGGCAGCGTGCTATCTGCTCTACTCTTAATTCATTTAAGACCCCCTCCCTCCCTCCCTAAAATCTCCCCAGGATCCTAATGGACCTGTGTTTTAGTTCAACATACCTGAAGACACATGTGTTCTAAGAGAATCTTGTCTGAAAAGGAAATCTAGCAGAATGTTTTTTTTTTGTTGATATTTCTGAGCAAGTGCTTCTTAGAGCTCAGCTTTTTTGATGTTGTTGCCAGCGATGTGTGGAGCATGTGGATGTGTGGATGTGTGGATAGTGTGGAGCATGTGGATGTGTGGATGTGTGGATGTGTGGATGTGTGGATAGTGTGGAGCATGTGGATAGTGTGGAGCATGTGGATGTGTGGATGTGTGGATGTGTGGATAGTGTGGAGCATATGGATGTGTGGATAGTGTGGATGTGTGGATGTGTGGATGTGTGGATAGTGTGGAGCATGTGGATGTGTGGATAGTGTGGAGCATGTGGATGTGTGGATGTGTGGATAGTGTGGAGCATGTGGATAGTGTGGAGCATGTGGATGTGTGGATGTGTGGATAGTGTGGATAGTGTGGATAGTGTGGAGCATGTGGATGTGTGGATGTGTGGATAGTGTGGATAGTGTGGATAGTGTGGATAGTGTGGGTAGTGTGGATAGTGTGGGGCATGTGGATGTGTGGATGTGTGGATAGTGTGGATGTGTGGATAGTGTGGAGCATGTGGATGTGTGGATAGTGTGGAGCATGTGGATGTGTGGATGTGTGGATAGTGTGGAGCATGTGGATGTGTGGATAGTGTGGAGCATGTGGATGTGTGGATGTGTGGATAGTGTGGAGCATGTGGATAGTGTGGAGCATGTGGATGTGTGGATGTGTGGATAGTGTGGAGCATGTGGATGTGTGGATAGTGTGGAGCATGTGGATGTGTGGATAGTGTGGATGTGTGGATGTGTGGATGTGTGGATAGTGTGGAGCATGTGGATGTGTGGATAGTGTGGAGCATGTGGATGTGTGGATGTGTGGATAGTGTGGAGCATGTGGATAGTGTGGAGCATGTGGATGTGTGGATGTGTGGATAGTGTGGATAGTGTGGATAGTGTGGAGCATGTGGATGTGTGGAGCATGTGGATGTGTGGATGTGTGGATAGTGTGGAGCATGTGGATGTGTGGATAGTGTGGAGCATGTGGATGTGTGGATAGTGTGGAGCATGTGGATGTGTGGATAGTGTGGAGCATGTGGATGTGTGGATAGTGTGGAGGATGTGGATGTGTGGATAGTGTGGAGGATGTGGATGTGTGGATGTGTGGATAGTGTGGAGCATGTGGATGTGTGGATAGTGTGGAGCATGTGGATGTGTGGATGTGTGGATAGTGTGGATAGTGTGGATAGTGTGGAGCATGTGGATGTGTGGAGCATGTGGATGTGTGGATGTGTGGATAGTGTGGAGCATGTGGATGTGTGGATAGTGTGGAGCATGTGGATGTGTGGATAGTGTGGAGCATGTGGATGTGTGGATAGTGTGGAGCATGTGGATGTGTGGATAGTGTGGAGGATGTGGATGTGTGGATGTGTGGATAGTGTGGAGCATGTGGATGTGTGGATAGTGTGGAGCATGTGGATGTGTGGATAGTGTGGAGCATGTGGATGTGTGGATGTGTGGATAGTGTGGATAGTGTGGATAGTGTGGAGCATGTGGATGTGTGGAGCATGTGGATGTGTGGATGTGTGGATAGTGTGGAGCATGTGGATGTGTGGATAGTGTGGAGCATGTGGATGTGTGGATAGTGTGGAGCAGGGTACTCTCTGCAAACAGAGTAAATAGGACTTGACTCTTGACTCTTCTGTAATCAAATAACAACGTAAATAAACTGCTGGTGTCTCATTCTTTTTTAATAATTTAACCTCTATTTAACGAGGCAAGTCAGTTAAGAACAAATTCTCATTTTGTTTTAAATAAAGTCTAAAATACTGTTTTTGCTTTGTAATTATGGGGTATTGTGATGTCATAATTTCTTTATCTTTATTTAACGAGGCAAGTCAGTTAAGAACAAATTCTTATTTTCAATGACGGCCTAGGAACAGTGAGTTAACTGCCTTGTTCAGGGACAGAACAACAGATTTGTACCTTGTCAGCTCGGGGATTTGAACTAGGCTGCCCTTCCGCTATGACTGCCACATGTACTGTATCAGACCATCACAAATAAACGGACTCTACGCCTCAATTAAAACGGATTGTATGTTTCTCATGTGCTTGATATTAATAGATTACACTTGTTTAACTTAAGAGGAACAGTTAGCAAGTGTAAGTCTAATAAATGATAATATATTATTATTAACTAATTATTATTATATATTATTTATGATAAAATAAAGAAATGTGTAAAATTAAAGACACATATGTCATTGTGTAGGTTTTAACGAAGGTCTCTATTGCTCTAAATAAACAGAGCACATATCCTCACATATGTCATTGTGTAGGTTTTAACGAAGGTCTCTATTGCTCTAAATAAACAGAGCACATATCCTCACATATGTCATTGTGTAGGTTTTAACGAAGGTCTCTATTGCTCTAAATAAACAGAGCACATATCCTCACATATGTCATTGTGTAGGTTTTAACGAAGGTCTCTATTGCTCTAAATAAACAGAGCACATATCCTCACATATGTCATTGTGTAGGTTTTAATGAAGGTCTCTATTGCTCTAAATAAACAGAGCACATATCCTCACATATGTCATTGTGTAGGTTTTAATGAAGGTCTCTATTGCTCTAAATAAACAGAGCACATATCCTCACATATGTCATTGTGTAGGTTTTAACGAAGGTCTCTATTGCTCTAAATAAACAGAGCACATATCCTCACATATGTCATTGTGTAGGTTTTAACGAAGGTCTCTATTGCTCTAAATAAACAGAGCACATATCCTCACATATGTCATTGTGTAGGTTTTAACGAAGGTCTCTATTGCTCTAAATAAACAGAGCACATATCCTCACATATGTCATTGTGTAGGTTTTAACGAAGGTCTCTATTGCTCTAAATAAACAGAGCACATATCCTCACATATGTCATTGTGTAGGTTTTAATGAAGGTCTCTATTGCTCTAAATAAACAGAGCACATATCCTCACATATGTCATTGTGTAGGTTTTAATGAAGGTCTCTATTGCTCTAAATAAACAGAGCACATATCCTCACATATGTCATTGTGTAGGTTTTAACGAAGGTCTCTATTGCTCTAAATAAACAGAGCACATATCCTCACATATGTCATTGTGTAGGTTTTAACGAAGGTCTCTATTGCTCTAAATAAACAGAGCACATATCCTCACATATGTCATTGTGTAGGTTTTAACGAAGGTCTCTATTGCTCTAAATAAACAGAGCACATATCCTCACATATGTCATTGTGTAGGTTTTAACGAAGGTCTCTATTGCTCTAAATAAACAGAGCACATATCCTCACATATGTCATTGTGTAGGTTTTAACGAAGGTCTCTATTGCTCTAAATAAACAGAGCACATATCCTCACATATGTCATTGTGTAGGTTTTAACGAAGGTCTCTATTGCTCTAAATAAACAGAGCACATATCCTCACATTTGTCATTGTGTAGGTTTTAATGAAGGTCTCTATTGCTCTAAATAAACGGAGAACATATCCTTGTGTAATTATCATCAAGGGGATCATGATTTAAAAGCCGTTCTCCTTTCATGACTCAATATAACTCAATATAACTCAATATAACTCAATATGACTCAATATGACTCAATATGACTCAATACAACTCAATATGACTCAATATAACTCAATATAACTCAATATGACTCAATATAACTCAATATAACTCAATATAACTCAATATGACTCAATATAACTCAATATAACTCAATATGACTCAATATGACTCAATATGACTCAATATAACTCAATATAACTCAATATAACTCAATATAATTCAATATAACTCAATATGACTCAATATAATTCAATATAACTCAATATAACTCAATATAACTTCAGCAAAAAAAAGTTGAGGGGGGGGGAGGGGGTCTGTTTGTTAAAATGCAAAGACTGAAAATTAAATTACGGCTTAATTTAAAATGTCCACTCCTAGAGGTATCAATGTACGTGGAGAAAAATACTGTCTGTAATATAAAACAAATCACAAAAACATTTAGATGTTTTAAATGAATCTGTTTCTGTGACTTATATATATGGTGCCATTACCTTCCACAGTACACAGAGAACATTGAGTCTAAAACAATCTCTCCGGACTTGAGTTTTCCTGTGCGAGAAACAATATTTCCCTTGACAATGAAAGGTGGAAAATATGATAAATAAAATATTATGGAAATGTGGTTCTAATATTGTATTGTCACAATCAATTTCCCATTACCCATCTCCACTTTTATATATACCATATTAAGTCCTTCTGAAATTCACTTTATGAAGCTAGTGACTCCAGTTTACATTTTAAACTATTCCTGCCTTTTTTTCCCCCTCTCTCTCTCTCCTTCCTCCTGTAATGAAAAGCCCATGGCTATATGGAATGAATTGAGCATTTGACTTTCAATTAGGTTAGTATGTATACAGAGTTGGGCATTTATGTTCGTTCACAGACGAGGAGGCTTGTGGCAGGGACTGATGTAGTGATATTGCAGTGGAACACTACCGTGTGCAAATTGAATTGAAATCATCAAGCAGGGCGGGCCCCGATTAAATGAACTAGCCTGTCACTCTGAAGGGGATGGAGAAATGATTGTCATATTTGTCTACAGCCGGAGTACTGTTATCAAAAGGAATTATTATTATATATATATATATTTAATAACCTGCTGTACACATAAAACCTGTTTTACATTAGTGGGATAAAAAGCCATCACAGCAGCTGCTGCTTGCCTTGAGATGAACAGTTTCTGTATATTATGACACCCAGTCAACTCTAGGGCTTGACTTCTCTATTGCAGATAAATTACGTTTCTCTCTCTCTTCCACCCCCCCCCCCCCCCTTTCTTGCATTGAATGAGTTTCGGAGTGGAAAGGTACACCGTAGGGGCGTGTGTTAATTACTCCACTGACACTTCTTTCTCAAGGCAAATATGACGAAAATGAGGGTCATGGACTTCCCATATAAAAAGAGGCATTGCTTAATGATGTGAGGCCTGAGTTTAATTCAGCATGCAGGGCAGTGAGAGAGGTGGGAGAGGGAGGGACGGACGGACGGACGGCTGAAGGAAGTGTGAGTTTCAGCTATCATTCAGAAGATGCGTCAATCCAGGCCGCTGGTTGGTTTAAATTCTCTGTTAAGCAAACACTGGGGTGGTTCCGTTGCTGTGAACTTTAACCCCTATGTGTACAGTAAAACAACAAAGGAATTGTTTAGTTATACTAGGTCAGTGCTGTAAGTATGGTAAATGAATCTGCATCCAACATGTATTACGTGGTGAGTTTTGATTGGGGTTTCATTTCGACAGGTGTCAGGGAGTGCCCAGCGTCACCTTTGACCTTTCTAACGAACTTGGCTGATATTTAGTAAAGATCACAGCACTTTTTATTGGCTCTTTCAAGGAAAGGAAAATACGTCCCATTTCTAACTAGTGTCGTCGCTCTGGAAGCAGCACAGCAAAGTCAACACAGGAAACTGAACTGTTAATGTTACTGTGATATCAACATGACAACATGACACCTGGTACAGGGGTTTTCATGTGTTTAGTCTCAGTTACATTACAACGAGACAACATGACACCTGGTACAGGGGTTTTCATGTGTTTAGTCTCAGTTACATTACAACGAGACAATATGTCACCTGGTACAGGGGTTTTCATGTGTTTAGTCTCAGTTACATTACAACGAGACAATATGTCACCTGGTACAGGGGTTTTCATGTGTTTAGTCTCAGTTACATTACAACGAGACAATATGTCACCTGGTACAGGGGTTTTCATGTGTTTAGTCTCAGTTACAATACAACATGACACCTGGTACAGGAGTTTCATGTTTATGGTCTCAGTTACATTACAACGAGACAACATGGCACCTGGTACAGGAGTTTTCATGTGTTTAGTCTCAGTTACAATACAACATGACACCTGGTACAGGAGTTTCATGTTTATGGTCTCAGTTACATTACAACGAGACAACATGACACTTGGTACAGGGGGTTTTCATGTGTTTAGTCTCAGTTACAATACAACGAGACAACATGTCACCTGGTACAGGAGTTTTCATGTGTTTAGTCTCAGTTACAATACAACAAGACAACATGTCACCTGGTACAGGGGGTTTTCATGTTTATGGTCTCAGTTACATTACAACGAGACAACATGACACCTGGTACAGGGTTTTTTATTGCGTACGGTCTCAGTTCTAATATAATACAAGCCACAGATCAACATATACATGTAGGTATAATGTAATGCTTCATGTTTGAAATATAAACATGTCCAAGTGTGTAAAGGCCTTTGGAGGGAAAAAGTAAAGACCATTTCCAGAGGCTCCTTCCACATGGACTGATGTGAGTGTGTAGAAGCATTATGGCAGGATGTTTTTCACAGGTCTCCCCTTACACCAAGAGAGGGCTGGCTGGTGCTAAGTGCTGCCAAGAACAATGACCTTTATTGAAGCAAAAGAGGTCAGCAAGACACGGACAGGGGGAAGGAAGACCTGTCAGGTCCACCATCCAGCCTTCCTTTCCAAATCCCTCTTTACTCCATGGGTGGGGAAGGAAGACCTGTCAGGTCTACCATCCAGCCTTCCTTTCCAAATCCCTCTTTACTCCATGGGTGGGGAAGGAAGACCTGTCAGGTCCACTATCCAGCCTTCCTTTCCAAATCCCTCTTTACTCCATGGGTGGTTGAATGAAGACCTGTCAGGTCCACTATCCAGCCTTCCTTTCCAAATCCCTCTTTACTCCATGGGTGGTTGAAGGAAGACCTGTCAGGTCCACTATCCAGCCTTCCTTTCCAAATCCCTCTTTACTCCATGGGTGGTTGAAGGAAGACCTGTCAGGTCCACTATCCAGCCTTCCTTTCCAAATCCCTCTTTACTCCATGGGTGGGAGAGGAAGACCTGTCAGGTCCACCATCCAGCCTTCCTTTCCAAATCCCTCTTTACTGCATGGGTGGGGAAGGAAGACCTGTCAGGTCCACCATCCAGCCTTCCTTTCCAAATCCCTCTTTACTCCATGGGTGGGGAAGGAAGACCTGTCAGGTCCACCATCTAACCTTCCTTTCCAAATCCCTCTTTACTCCATGGGTGGGGGAGGAAGACCTGTCAGGTCCACCATCCAGCCTTCCTTTCCAAATCCCTCTTTACTCCGTGGGTGGGAGAGGAAGACCTATGACACCTGGTATAGGAGCTCCTGCTCATCAATACGGTGAATGGAGAATAAGACGACATATCTGAATGATACAGGTGAACCCTAAACATCTTGTTTATTGTTATAACCCACACAAATTATGTAGCCTATTTTTACTTTGTGTCAATTAGGTCTTCCTGATATCATTACTGTCCTGTCCTATAGGTCTTCCTGATATCATTACTGTCCTGTCCTATAGGTCTTCCTGATATCATTACTGTCCTATAGGTCTTCCTGATATCATTACTGTCCTGTCCTGTAGGTCTTCCTGATATCATTACTGTCCTGTTCTGTAGGTCTTCCTGATATCATTACTGTCCTATAGGTCTTCCTGATATCATTACTGTCCTGTCCTATAGGTCTTCCTGATATCATTACTGCCCTGTCCTATAGGTCTTCCTTATATCATTACTGTCCTGTACGTCTTCCTGATATCATTACTGTCCTGTCCTGTAGGTCTTCCTGATATCATTACTGTCCTGTAGGTCTTCCTGATATCATTACTTTCCTGTCCTATAGGTCTTCCTCATATTATTCCTGTCCTCTAGGTCTCATCATATCATTACTGTCCTGTAGGTCTTCCTGATATCATTACTGTCCTGTAGGTCTTCCTGATATCATTACTGTCCTGTAGGTCTTCCTGATATCATTACTGTCCTGTAGGTCTTCCTGATATCATTACTGTCCTGTCCTGTAGGTCTTCCTGCTATCATTACTGTCCTGTAGGTCTTCCTGATATAATTTCTGTCCTGTCGGTCTTCCTGATATCATTACTGTCCTGTCCTGTAGGTCTTCCTCATATCATTACTGTCCTTTCCTGTAGGTCTTCCTCATACAATTTCTGTCCTGTCCTGTAGGTCTTCCTCATATCATTACTGTCCTGTAGGTCTTCCTCATATCATTACTGTCCGTCTGTCTTCCTCATATCATTACTGTCCTGTAGGTCTTCCTGATATCATTACTGTCCTGTCTGTCTTCCTCATATCATTACTGTCCTGTAGGTCTTCCTGATATCATTACTGTCCTGTAGGTCTTCCTCATATCATTACTGTCCTGTAGGTCTTCCTCATATCATTACTGTCCTGTCTGTGTTCCTGATATCATTACTGTCCTGTGTGTGAGCATGCGTGTGTGTGTTTGTGTGTGTGTGTGTGTGTTAAGAACACTGAGGGGGGTTGGGCAGCCTGTCATATTATTGCTACCCAGGGATGTTTTCTAACTACTCACTGTGACCACCAGACTCCACTGCTCTGTGTGTTCTGTTGTGGGCTGCATGAAGACAATGTTATGAACATAAAGACACTGTTATGAACATAGTGACAGTGTTATAAACATAGAGACAGTGTTATAAACATAGAGACAGTGTTATAAACATAGAGACAGTGTTATGAACATAGAGACAGTGTTATGAACATAGAGACAGTGTTATAAACATAGAGACAGTGTTATAAACATAGAGACAGTGTTATAAACATAGAGACAGTGTTATGAACATAGAGACAGTGTTATGAACATAGAGACAGTGTTATGAACATAGAGACAGTGTTATAAACATAGAGACAGTGTTATAAACATAGAGACAGTGTTACAGTGTTATGAACATAGAGACAGTGTTATGAACATAGAGACAGTGTTATGAACATAGAGACAGTGTTATAAACATAGAGACAGTGTTATGAACATAGAGACAGTGTTATGAACATAGAGACAGTGTTGTAAACATAGAGACAGTGTTACAGTGTTATGAACATAGAGACAGTGTTATAAACATAGAGACAGTGTTATAAACATAGAGACAGTGTTATGAACATAGAGACAGTGTTATAAACATAGAGACAGTGTTATAAACATAGCGACAGTGTTATGAACATAAAGACAGTGTTATGAACATAGAGACAGTGTTATGAACATAGAGACAGTGTTATAAACATAGAGACAGTGTTTTAAACATAGAGACAGTGTTATATACATGGAGACAGTGTTATAAACATAGAGACAGTGTTATAAACATAGAGACAGTGTTAGACAGTGTTATGAACATAAAGACAGTGTTATGAACATAGAGACAGTGTTATGAACATAGAGACAGTGTTATGAACATAGAGACAGTGTTATGAACTTAGAGACAGTGTTATAAACATAGAGACAGTGTCATAAACATAGAGACAGTGTTATGAACATAGAGACAGTGTTATAAACATAGAGACAGTGTTAGACAGTGTTATAAACATAGAGACAGTGTTATAAACATAGAGACAGTGTTATGAACATAGAGACAGTGTTATAAACATAAAGACAGTGTTATAAACATAGAGACAGTGTTATAAACAGAGAGACAGTGTTATAAACATAGAGACAGTGTTATAAACATAGAGACAGTGTTATAAACATAGAGACAGTGTTATAAACATAGAGACAGTGTTATCAACATAAAGACAGTGTTATAAACATAGCGACAGTGTTATGAACATAAAGACAGTGTTATGAACATAGAGACAGTGTTATAAACATAGAGACAGTGTTATGAACATAGAGACAGTGTTATAAACATAGAGACAGTGTTACAGTGTTATGAACATAGAGACAGTGTTATGAACATAGAGACAGTGTTATAAACATAGAGACAGTGTTATGAACATAGAGACAGTGTTATGAACATAGAGATAGTGTTATGAACATAGAGACAGTGTTATGAACATAGAGACAGTGTTATAAACACAGAGACAGTGTTATAAACATAGAGCCAGTGTTATGAACATAGAGACAGTGTTACAGTGTTATGAACATAGAGACAGTGTTATAAACATAGAGACAGTGTTATAAACATAGAGACAGTGTTATGAACATATAGACAGTGTTATAAACATAGAGACAGTGTTATAAACATAGCGACAGTGTTATGAACATAAAGACAGTGTTATGAACATAGAGACAGTGTTATGAACATAGAGACAGTGTTATAAACATAGAGACAGTGTTATAAACATAGAGACAGTGTTATGAACATAGAGACAGTGTTATAAACATAGAGACAGTGTTAGACAGTGTTATAAACATAGAGACAGTGTTATAAACATAGAGACAGTGTTATGAACATAGAGATAGTGTTATGAACATAGAGACAGTGTTATGAACATAGAGACAGTGTTATAAACACAGAGACAGTGTTATAAACATAGAGACAGTGTTATGAACATAGAGTCAGTGTTATGAACATAGAGATAGTGTTATGAACATAGAGACAGTGTTATGAACATAGAGACAGTGTTATAAACACAGAGACAGTGTTATAAACATAGAGCCAGTGTTATGAACATAGAGACAGTGTTACAGTGTTATGAACATAGAGACAGTGTTATAAACATAGAGACAGTGTTATAAACATAGAGACAGTGTTATGAACATATAGACAGTGTTATAAACATAGAGACAGTGTTATAAACATAGCGACAGTGTTATGAACATAAAGACAGTGTTATGAACATAGAGACAGTGTTATGAACATAGAGACAGTGTTATGAACATAGAGACAGTGTTATAAACATCGAGACAGTGTTATGAACATAGAGACAGTGTTATGAACATAGAGACAGTGTTATGAACATAGAGACAGTGTTATAAACATAGAGACAGTGTTATAAACATAGAGACAGTGTTATAAACACAGAGACAGTGTTATAAACATAGAGCCAGTGTTATGAACATAGAGACAGTGTTACAGTGTTATGAACATAGAGACAGTGTTATAAACATAGAGACAGTGTTATAAACATAGAGACAGTGTTATGAACATAGAGACAGTGTTATGAACATAGAGACAGTGTTATGAACATAAAGACAGTGTTATGAACATAGAGACAGTGTTATGAACATAGAGACAGTGTTATGAACATAGAGACAGTGTTATGAACATAGAGACAGTGTTATAAACATAGCGACAGTGTTATGAACATAAAGACAGTGTTATGAACATAGAGACAGTGTTATGAACATAGAGACAGTGTTATGAACATAGAGACAGTGTTATAAACATAGAGACAGTGTTATAAACATAGAGACAGTGTTATAAACACAGAGACAGTGTTATAAACATAGAGCCAGTGTTATGAACATAGAGACAGTGTTACAGTGTTATGAACATAGAGACAGTGTTATAAACATAGAGACAGTGTTATAAACATAGAGACAGTGTTATGAACATAGAGACAGTGTTATAAACATAGAGACAGTGTTATAAACATAGCGACAGTGTTATGAACATAAAGACAGTGTTATGAACATAGAGACAGTGTTATGAACATAGAGACAGTGTTATGAACATAGAGACAGTGTTATAAACATAGAGACAGTGTTATAAACATAGAGACAGTGTTATGAACATAGAGACAGTGTTATGAACATAGAGACAGTGTTATGAACATAGAGACAGTGTTATGAACATAGAGACAGTGTTATAAACATAGAGACAGTGTTATGAACATAGAGACAGTGTTATATACATAGAGACAGTGTTATAAACATAGAGACAGTGTTATAAACATAGAGACAGTGTTAGACAGTGTTATGAACATAAAGACAGTGTTATGAACATAGAGACAGTGTTATGAACATAGAGACAGTGTTATGAACATAGAGACAGTGTTATGAACATAGAGACAGTGTTATAAACATAGAGACAGTGTTATAAACATAGAGACAGTGTTGTGAACATAGAGACAGTGTTATAAACATAGAGACAGTGTTAGACAGTGTTATAAACATAGAGACAGTGTTATAAACATAGAGACAGTGTTAGACAGTGTTATAAACATAGAGACAGTGTTATAAACATAGAGACAGTGTTATGAACATAGAGACAGTGTATACACATAAAGACAGTGTTATAAACATAGAGACAGTGTTATAAACAGAGAGACAGTGTTATAAACATAGAGACAGTGTTATAAACATAGAGACAGTGTTATAAACATAGAGACAGTGTTATAAACATAGAGACAGTGTTATGAACATAAAGACAGTGTTATGAACATAGAGACAGTGTTATGAACATAGAGACAGTGTTATGAACATAGAGACAGTGTTATGAACATAGAGACAGTGTTATAAACATAGAGACAGTGTTATAAACATAGCGACAGTGTTATGAACATAGAGATAGTGTTATGAACATAGCGACAGTGTTATGAACATAGAGAGAGTGTTATAAACACAGAGACAGTGTTATAAACATAGAGCCAGTGTTATGAACATAGAGACTGTGTTACAGTGTTATGAACATAGAGACAGTGTTATAAACATAGAGACAGTGTTATAAACATAGAGACAGTGTTATGAACATAGAGACAGTGTTATAAACATAGAGACAGTGTTATAAACATAGCGACAGTGTTATGAACATAAAGACAGTGTTATGAACATAGAGACAGTGTTATGAACATAGAGACAGTGTTATGAACATAGAGACAGTGTTATAAACATAGAGACAGTGTTATGAACATAGAGATAGTGTTATGAACATAGAGACAGTGTTATGAACATAGAGACAGTGTTATGAACATAGAGACAGTGTTATGAACATAGAGACAGTGTTATAAACATAGAGACAGTGTTATGAACATAGAGACAGTGTTATGAACATAGAGACAGTGTTATAAACATAGAGACAGTGTTATAAACATAGAGACAGTGTTATATACATAGAGACAGTGTTATAAACATAGAGACAGTGTTATAAACATAGATACAGTGTTAGACAGTGTTATGAACATAAAGACAGTGTTATGAACATAGAGACAGTGTTATGAACATAGAGACAGTGTTATGAACATAGAGACAGTGTTATGAACATAGAGACAGTGTTATAAACATAGAGACAGTGTTATAAACATAGAGACAGTGTTGTGAACATAGAGACAGTGTTATAAACATAGAGACAGTTTTAGACAGTGTTATAAACATAGAGACAGTGTTATAAACATAGAGACAGTGTTAGACAGTGTTATAAACATAGAGACAGTGTTATAAACATAGAGACAGTGTTATGAACATGGAGACAGTGTTATAAACATAAAGACAGTGTTATAAACATAGAGACAGTGTTATAAACAGAGAGACAGTGTTATAAACATAGAGACAGTGTTATAAACATAGAGACAGTGTTATAAACATAGAGACAGTGTTATAAACATAGAGACAGTGTTATTAACATAAAGACAGTGTTATGAACATAGAGACAGTGTTATGAACATAGAGACAGTGTTATGAACATAGAGACAGTGTTATGAACATAGAGACAGTGTTATAAACATAGAGACAGTGTTATAAACATAGAGACAGTGTTATAAACATAGAGACAGTGTTATAAACAGAGAGACAGTGTTATAAACAGAGAGACAGTGTTATAAACATAGAGACAGTGTTATAAACATAGAGACAGTGTTATAAACATAGAGACAGTGTTATAAACATAGAGACAGTGTTATTAACATAAAGACAGTGTTATGAACATAGAGACAGTGTTATGAACATAGAGACAGTGTTATGAACATAGAGACAGTGTTATGAACATAGAGACAGTGTTATAAACATAGAGACAGTGTTATAAACATAGAGACAGTGTTATAAACATAGAGACAGTGTTATAAACATAGAGACAGTGTTATAAACATAGAGACAGTGTTATAAACATAGAGACAGTGTTATAAACATAGAGACAGTGTTATTAACATAAAGACAGTGTTATGAACATAGAGACAGTGTTATGAACATAGAGACAGTGTTATGAACATAGAGACAGTGTTATGAACATAGAGACAGTGTTATAAACATAGAGACAGTGTTATAAACATAGAGACAGTGTTATAAACATAGAGACAGTGTTATAAACATAGAGACAGTGTTAAAAACACAGAGACAGTGTTATAAACATAGAGACAGTGTTATGAACATAGAGACAGTGTTATAAACATAGAGACAGTGTTATAAACATAGAGACAGTGTTATGAACATAGAGACAGTGTTATAAACATAGAGACAGTGTTACAGTGTTATGAACATAGAGACAGTGTTATGAACATAGAGACAGTGTTATGAACATAGAGACAGTGTTATAAACATAGAGACAGTGTTATGAACATAGAGACAGTGTTATAAACATAGAGACAGTGTTATGAACATAGAGACAGTGTTATAAACACAGAGACAGTGTTATAAACATAGAGACAGTGTTATGAACATAACATTCCTTTTAAGAACTGTTTTCTGTCACCGCGCCAAGAACAATTTTTTGCCTGCCAACTCGTTGTGTTGACGAGGTTCCCATGGCAACCCAGTACGGCCAATGAGAGTCTAAATGTAAACCTTTTGTGTTTTAATTCAGGGAATGGCCTTAGGAAATGGACCAAACTAAATAAACCACTAGTGGACAGGAATGGCAGGACTACAGGGACACATACGTACAGAGTCATTCAGCAGACATAGAGGTTAGTTGTTGTATGGAGGGGGACAATTCCCTCCCCCCCCATACAGTAGTTTAACTGTACATGGCTTAAAACCATCAAAAGGATAAAAGTATAAGATCGCAAAGATCAATATCAATTATGACGACTCGTAAAAATCCGAAACTCCAAAGGTAAAAAGCTAACCATAACAACGTAGAAGTAGAAGGTCAGGATAAGATTGTTAGAATGTGATAAATCGTCTTCGGGCAAGTACTCAGTGTTTCCTGGAGAGTGTCAATGCAAATGTAGAAGTTCCACAACAATCACATTACGGAAGGGAAGACCAAACTAAACCAATAAACGCTTTGGGTGGGAGGCAGGTGTCAGTTTAAATGCACGGAGCACCAGAAAATGCCTCCCCACCCCCCCCCCCCCCGAAAAAAAACTCAGGCTTCAAACTTGTACGCCACATTCCCACTCAACCCAACTAGATTGCCTGTCACATCTGACACAGCTCGTCAAGAGTTCTCCTTCACTGCTCATGGGCAACACAGAGGGTCAAAAGACCAAGTACAATGGCCCAACCCTTTATTTTTGTCTTGCGAGCAGCAGATATTGAACTCTTGAAATGACAGGAGAGCGTGTGGTAAAATAGCTGCCATAGAAACAGATGCTGCCCAATGACCGTTCAGTCAGAGGGAAGAAAACACAGCCCTGCCTTTCTTAGTCAGATGTCAAGGTCCTGGATCATGTCAAGGTCCTGGATCATGTCAAGGTCCTGGATCATGTCAAGGTCCTGGATCATGTCAAGGTCCTGGATCATGTCAAGGTCCTGGATCATGTCAAGGTCCTGGATCATGTCAAGGTCCTGGACCATGTCAAGGTCCTGGATCATGTCAACGTCCTGGATCATGTCAAGGTCCTGGATCATGTCAACGTCCTGGATCATGTCAAGGTCCTGGATGATGTCAACGTCCAGGATCATATCAAGGTCCTGGATCATGTCAAGGTCCTGGATCATGTCAACGTCCTGGATCATGTCAACGTCCTGGATCATGTCAAGGTCCTGGATCATGTCAAGGTCCTGTATCATGTCAAGGTCCTGGATCATGTCAAGGTCCTGGATCATGTCAAGGTCCTGGATCATGTCAACGTCCTGGATCATGTCAAGGTCCTGGATCATGTCAAGGTCCTGGATCATGTCAAGGTCGTGGATCATGTCAATGTCCTGGATCATGTCAAGGTCCTGGATCATGTCAAGGTCCTGGATCATGTCAAGGTCCTGGATCATGTCAAGGTCCTGGATCATGTCAAGGTCCTGGATCATGTCAAGGTCCTGGATCATGTCAAGGTCCTGGATCATGTCAAGGTCCTGGATCATGTCAAGGTCCTGGATCATGTCAAGGTCCTGTATCATGTCAAGGTCCTGTATCATGTCAAGGTCCTGGATCATGTCAAGGTCCTGTATCATGTCAAGGTCCTGGATCATGTCAAGGTCCTGGATCATGTCAAGGTCCTGTATCATGTCAAGGTCCTGTATCATGTCAATGTCCTGTATCATGTCAATGTCCTGTATCATGTCAATGTCCTGTATCATGTCAAGGTCCTGTATCATGTCAAGGTCCTGTATCATGTCAATGTCCTGTATCATGTCAAGGTCCTGTATCATGTCAATGTCCTGTATCATGTCAATATCCTGTATCATGTCAATGTCCTGTATCATGTCAATGTCCTGTATCATGTCAATGTCCTGTATCATGTCAATGTCCTGTATCATGTCAATGTCCTGTATCATGTCAATGTCCTGTATCATGTCAATGTCCTGTATCATGTCAATGTCCTGTATCATGTCAAGGTCCTGTATCATGTCAATGTCCTGTATCATGTCAAGGTCCTGTATCATGTCAATGTCCTGTATCATGTCAAGGTCCTGTATCATGTCAATGTCCTGTATCATGCTCTGACATTCTGAACAAGCTTAAGGCCAAGAGACAAATTAAATCAACCGTTTTTTTTTAGGTTTGAGATAGTTATTTAAATTCAATGCTATTATTGTATTTATGTGAAAGTTCAACATAACTGTATTTTATGATATATATATATTTTTACAAGTTTGAAAAATAGAAATGGTGGAAACATTTCCTAATGTCTGTTAAGGTGACCTGACATGACCAACGTTGATATAGGCCTTCAGCTTGCCACGGTGTGGATGTGACGACATACTGGATGGTGGAACACTATGGCCTTCAGCCTGCCACGGTGTGGATGTGACGACATACTGGATGGTGGAACACTATGGCCTTCAGCCTGCCACGGTGTGGATGTGACAACATACTGGATGGTGGAACACTATGGCCTTCAGCCTGCCACGGTGTGGATGTGACAACATACTGGATGGTGGAACACTATGGCCTTCAGCTTGCCACGGTGTGGATGTGACAACATACTGGATGGTGGAACACTATGGCAGCAGGCCAGTCGGTTCAACCTGTATTCTCCTTGCTCTCGTCCACCGGAAGAAAACAATTAAACTGTCAAAAAATGGGAATTGTCCTGTCGTCAACAACGAACATCAAAAAAATAACAATATGTCTCTACATCCACAAGCAGCATCAGATATATCATATCTAATTCTAAGCATTTCCCTCAACCTGTAATTCCATGGTTGGGACCAGACCACTGGACCATTGTGATATGCTGTCTGAAGGACAACTGGGGGGGGGGGGGGGGGGGGGGGGGTCAGCAACGCTCCAAAGGCTGAATGTGGCATTTCAGAGACAGACATTAATGAACAATAGCGGCCATTTGTTATAAAAGGAAAGGTTGTTGAGTGGTAGGTCCCTGCCTTCAGATTCAGGGCAGACCCCACTCTAAAGACCATTCATATCATGACAAGTCTAAACACAGACTGCTGAATAACAGGATACTACTGGAACAAAAAATACTGTATTTAAAAAAAAAAAAATATATATATATATATATATATGTTACAATAACTAAATTGAGGTTTGCTCAGACAATCTTTATAATTACAAATGAGAATTGTAGCGATGGTACTTCTGTTGATCTGAACACATTGTGGTGTTGCTCGAGCCAAACGGCAGGACAGTAAACTACACAGGCCTTGATGACCAACTTAACAAGGGACTGATTCTTCTCTTCCTCTGACTGGTCAGATTAAGACACTGCTGCATCACTACGGTGATGATAATATGAATAATAACAGTTACACACACACAACATGACAACTACAACTACACACACACACAACACAACATGACAACTACACACACAACACAACATGACAACTACACACACACAACGCAACATGACAACTACACACACAACACAACATGACAACTACACACACAACACAACATGACAACTACACACACACAACGCAACATGACAACTACACACACAACACAACATGACAACTACACACACAACACAACATGACAACTACACACACACAACGCAACATGACAACTACACACACAACACAACATGACAACTACAACTACACACACACAACATGACAACTACACACACAACACAACATGACAACTACACACAACACAACATGACAACTACACACACAACACAACATGACAACTACAACTACACACACACACAACATGACAACTACACACACAACACAACATGACAACTACAACTACACACACACAACACAACATGACAACTACAACTACACACACACACAACACAACATGACAACTACACACACAACACAACATGACAACTACAACTACACAAACACCATAACAATTATAACTACACACAACACAACATGACAACTACAACTACACACACACAACACAACAATTATAACTACACACACAACACAACATGACAACTACAACCACACACACAACACAAGATGACAACTACAACTACACACACAGCATAACAATTATAATTACACACAACACAACATGACAACTACAACTACACACACACCATAACAATTATAACTACACACACAACACAACATGACAACTACAACTACACAACACAACATGACAACTACAGCTACACACACAACACAACAATTATAACTACACACACAACACAACATGACAACTACAACTACACACACACCATAACAATTATAACTACACACACAACACAACATGACAGCTACAACTACACAAACACACAACACAACATGACAACTACAACTACACACAACACAACAATTATAACTACACACAACACAACATGACAACTACAACTACACACACAACATAGCAATTACAGCTACACAATATTACAATGTTACATACACAAACAGCCAAGACAAAGCCAAGACACAGACAAGACACAGCCAAGACAGAGCCAAGACAAAGCCAAGACAAAGACAAGACACAGCCAAGACAAAGCCAAAACAAAGACAAGACACAGCCAAGACACAGCCAAGACAGATGCTCCTGAGCCTCATATCAGTACATTAAGTTAGACAACAGATATTAATGCCACTGTGGTTTAAAGGGGTTATAACCTATACAAACACACATGAATAGAGACTAAAGACAGGCCTTGTGTTGCCTTAAGTCCTGCCCAGGTAGTACAATGACTTAAACACATCCCATGACAAAACTGTCCGGTAGCCCACTAGCTCACACCTTGATAACTCTGCTGGGTAATCTGCCTCTGCACATGTCAGCGTTACTTAAAGCCAAGGCTTTGGAGTGGCTGCATTATCCTGCACACGCCCACAGATAGGAAATAAGTGCTATTCCCAGCTGAGTGTTGATTCGCTGAGGCACTCAGCCCCCCCTTCATCTGCTCCTCTAAATCCATGTTTAGTGCCATATGCAGATAAGGACCGAAGCAGAAACATTCTGCCTATAATTGACTCGTATCTTTAGTTTAGGAAGTTAAAAAAAAACACACACAAAAAAACATTATCCTGCTTCATTAGCTTTTTATTTTCTCTGAAAATTGTTATCCTACCTAACCAGTAAGACTAAATGTTTCAGGTCTCTATTTTCAGATGTCCATTCAGTTAGATGTCTGAACGTGACCCACAATCCTCTGTTCTACACAGACACAATCAGACAGGCTTTTTTTTAAAGATAACTCCAAGTAGCCAGACTGCTTTGCTATCCGATGTTTATTAACACTCATTACCGGTTGATAGTTTATATTTATTGACATTTTATCTTGAAATATGTTTTGGAGAAAGATTTTTATGTTGAGAAAAAAAAGGAGACAAGAATTTCAGGACTTTTTGAAATGTATTTTTTGAAATTCAGGAGGGACAAGGGGATTTCACATCTATGTAACAACACAGACGTACGGTGTATAGTAGTGGAGTCATTATAAAGTGACAGGGAACGTCATTCTACACAACACAGAGGGAGGGATGAGAGGAGGGATGGATGAGAGGAAGGGAAAGAGTAAGGAGGGGAGGGCGAGAGAGGGGAGGAAAGAGAGAGAGAGAGAGAGAGAGAGAGAGAGAGAGAGAGAGAGAGAGAGAGGGAGAGAGAGAGGAGGAAAGAGGGAGAGTTAGAGAGAGAGGGAGAGAGAGAGAGGGAGAGGGAGAGAGAGAGAGAGAGAGAGAGAGAGAGGGAGAGGGGAGGAAAGTGAGAGAGAGAGAGAGAGAAGGAAAGAGGGAGAGTTAGAGAGAGAGGGAGAGAGAGAGAGGGAGAGGGAGAGAGAGAGAGAGAGAGAGAGGGAGAGGGGAGGAAAGTGAGAGAGAGAGAGAGAAGGAAAGAGGGAGAGTTAGAGAGAGAGGGAGAGAGAGAGAGGGAGAGGGAGAGAGAGAGAGAGAGAGAGAGAGGGAGAGGGGAGGAAAGTGAGAGAGAGAGAGAGAGAGAGAGAGAGAGAGAGAGAGTGAGAGAGAGAGAGAGAGAGAGAGAGAGGGAGAGAGAGAGGGAAGAGGGACAAGACAAAGCAAGATATAGAGCAAGAGAGAAAGAAAGAGAGAGAAAGTGAGTTGAGAGAGAGAGAGAGAGAGAGAGAGAGAGAGAGAGAGAGAGAGAGAGAGAGATAGAGACAGAGAGAGACAGAGAGAGAGAGAGAGAGAGAGAGAGAGAGAGAGAGAGAGAGAGAGAGAGGGGGGGAGAGAGAGAGAGAGAGAGAGAGAGAGAGAGAGAGAGAGAGAAAGGGAGAGCCAGAGAGAGAGAGAGAGGGGAGACAGAGAGAGAGGGAGAGAGAGAGAGAGAGAGAGAGAGAGAGAGAGAGAGAGAGAGAGAGAGAGAGAGAGAGAGTGGGAGAGAGAATGGCAGAATATATAGCAAGGGCAGATTTAATGGTTGCCGGTTGCATGTTTATTCTGCTCACAGAGCAAATAAAATATCCACTACGAATGCCTGACCTCCCATGTGACAAAGTGAAATTCTAAAATAATGTGCATATAAGGATGGCTACTGACAACACCAGGGGTCCGGGTTTTGGCAACAAAAAAAAAACGTGTTTGATATCACAGCTGAAGGTCACTGTGAATGTCAGGATGGATGTTTTGAATTTAATTAATTTCAAAATGTGGATTTTTATTTTTCCTGCACTGCCCTTCTTGTTTGTCATGAATACTTCAAACATACAGGAGGTGTATTAGGACTTCCATGTTTATCTGTCTACCTGAAATATATTTTCATGATCCGTGTTTGTGAGGAGCATAGGAGGACCAAAATATACATCATTATTATCAGCTACATTATCTGTTTCCTCAATAACTCAAAATAACACATATATATATTTTTTTAAATACATTAAAATGGACCTTTTTATTTGTATAGAATTTGAAGTTTTAATGAATCAAAGCGCCTCAATGTCAACCTCGTTAGCATGGAATCCCTTTACAGCAGGTTGTGAAGTACACATTTCACCTCCTCAGCTGAAGTGAGAGCCTTGCAGTGCCTTAAAGTACCCTGACAACAACCAAGGCCTGGGCTGGCATGCCTGCTTCACTGCAAACTAGCACACAGGGGGATCCAGGGGTGGCATGGCTGCTTCACTGCAAACTGCCACACAGGGGGATCCAGGGGTGGTATACCTGCTTCACTGCAAACTGCCACACAGGGGGATCCAGGGGTGGTATACCTGCTTCACTGCAAACTGCCACACAGGGGGATCCAGGGGTGGTATACCTGCTTCACTGCAAACTGCCACACAAGGGGATCCAGGGCTGGAATGCCTGCTTCACTGCAAACTACCACACAGGGGGATCCAGGGCTGGCATGCCTGCTTCACTGCAAACTACAACACAGGGATATCCAGGGCTGGCATGCCTGCTTCACTGCAAACTACCACACAGGGGGATCCAGGGCTGGCATGCCTGCTTCACTGCAAACTACCACACAGGGGGATCCAGGGCTGGTATGCCTGCTTCTCTGCAAACTACCACACAGGGGGCTCCAGGGCTGGTATGCCTGCTTCACTGCAAACTACCACACAGGTGGATCCAGAGGTGGTATGCCTGCTTCACTGCAAACTACCACACAAGGGGATCCAGAGGTGGCATATCTGCTTCACTGCAAACTACCACACAGGGGGATCCAGGGCTGGCATGCCTGCTTCACTGCAAACTACCACACAGGGGGATCCAGGGCTGGCATGCCTGCTTCACTGCAAAGAACCACATAGGGGATCCAGGGATGGCATGCCTGGTTCACTGCAAACGACCACACAGGGGATCCAGGGCTGGCATGCCTGCTTCACTGCAAACTACCACACAGGGGGATCCAGGGCTGGCATGCCTGCTACACTGCAAACAACCACTCAGGGGGATCCAGGGCTGGCATGCCTGCTTCACTGCAAACTACCACACAGGGGGATCCAGGGCTGGCATGCCTGCTTCACTGCAAACTACCACACAGGGAGATCCAGGGCTGGCATGCCTGGTTCACTGCAAACGACCACACAGGGGATCCAGGGCTGGCATGCCTGCTTCACTGCAAACTACCACACAGGGGGATCCAGGGCTGGCATGCCTGCTACACTGCAAACAACCACTCAGGGGGATCCAGGGCTGGCATGTCTGCTTCACTGCAAACTACCACATAGGGGGATCCAGGGCTGGTATGCCTGCTTCACTGCAAACTACCACACAGGTGGATCCAGAGGTGGTATGCCTGCTTCACTGCAAACTACCACACAAGGGGATCCAGAGGTGGCATATCTGCTTCACTGCAAACTACCACACAGGGGGATCCAGGGCTGGCATGCCTGCTTCACTGCAAACTACCACACAGGGAGATCCAGGGCTGGCATGCCTGCTTCACTGCAAACGACCACACAGGGGATCCAGGGCTGGCATGCCTGCTTCACTGCAAACTACCACACAGGGGGATCCAGGGCTGGCATGCCTGCTACACTGCAAACAACCACTCAGGGGGATCCAGGGC
The DNA here is from genome assembly GCF_002021735.2 of Oncorhynchus kisutch. Classification (NCBI taxonomy): domain Eukaryota; kingdom Metazoa; phylum Chordata; class Actinopteri; order Salmoniformes; family Salmonidae; genus Oncorhynchus; species Oncorhynchus kisutch. The sequence goes on along the minus strand of NW_022261981.1, from coordinate 7,796,433 downwards.
TGGCATGTCTGCTTCACTGCAAACTACCACATAGGGGGATCCAGGGCTGGTATGCCTGCTTCACTGCAAACTACCACACAGGGGGATCCAGGGCGGGCATGCCTGCTTCACTGCAAACTACCACACAGGGGGATCCAGGGCTGGCATGCCTGCTTCACTGCAAACGACCACACGGGGGATCCAGGGCTGGCATGCCTGCTTCACTGCAAACTACCACACAGGGGGATCCAGGGCTGGCATGCCTGCTACACTGCAAACAACCACTCAGGGGGATCCAGGGCTGGCATGCCTGCTTCACTGCAAACTACCACATAGGGGGATCCAGGGCTGGTATGCCTGCTTCACTGCAAACTACCACACAGGGGGATCCAGGGCTGGCATGCCTGCTACACTGCAAACTACCACACAGGGGGATCCAGGGCTGGTATGCCTGCTTCACTGCAAATTACCACACAGGGGGATCCAGGGCTGGAATGCCTGCTTCACTACAAACTACCACACAGGGGGGTCCAATCCAGGGATGGCATGCCTGCTTCACTGCAAACGACCACTCAGGGGGATCCAGGGCTGGCATTGGACAAACTGAGAAAATGCTATCCTCAACATCTCCCCTAATCATGCAATTTTTTTTAAATAGCTTTTGACATCCCAATAAAACTTTCATGAATTGACAGAAAGGGGCTGTCTTCTCAGACCCATTGATTGACAGAAAGGGGCTGTCTTCTCTGACCCATTGATTGACAGAAAGGGGCTGTCTTCTCTGACCCATTGATTGACAGAAAGGGGCTGTCTTCTCTGACCCATTGATTGACAGAAAGGGGCTGTCTTCTCAGACCCATTGATTGACAGAAAGGGGCTGTCTTCTCAGACCCATTGATTGACAGAAAGGGGCTGTCTTCTCTGACCCATTGATTGACAGAAAGGGGCTGTCTTCTCAGACCCATTGATTGACAGAAAGGGGCTGTCTTCTCTGACCCATTGATTGACAGAAAGGGGCTGTCTTCTCTGACCCATTGATTGACAGAAAGGGGCTGTCTTCTCTGACCCATTGATTGACAGAAAGGGGCTGTCTTCTCTGACCCATTGATTGACAGAAAGGGGCTGTCTTCTCTGACCCATTGATTGACAGAAAGGGGCTGTCTTCTCTGACCCATTGATTGACAGAAAGGGGCTGTGTTCTCTGACCCATTTATTGACAGAAAGGGGCTGTCTTCTCGAACCCATTGATTGACAGAAAGGGACTGTCTTCCCGGACCCATTGATTGACAGAAAGGGGCTGTCTTCTCGAACCCATTGATTGACAGAAAGGGGCTGTCTTCTCAGACCCATTGATTGACAGAAGGGGCTGTCTTCTCAAATCCATTGATTGACAGAAAGGGTCTGTCTTCTCAGACCCATTGATTGACAGAAGGGGCTGTCTTCTCAAATCCATTGATTGATGGAAAGGGGCTGTCTTCTCTCCCCCATTGATTGACGGAAAGGGGCTGTCTTCTCAGACCCATTGATTGACAGAAGGGGCTGTCTTCTCGGACCCATTGATTGACAGAAAGGGGCTGTCTCTCGTACCCATTGATTGACAGATAGGGGCTGTCTTCTCGAACCCATTGATTGACAGAAAGGGGCTGTGTTCTCTGACCCATTTATTGACAGAAAGGGGCTGTCTTCTCGAACCCATTGATTGACAGAAAGGGACTGTCTTCCCGGACCCATTGATTGACAGAAAGGGGCTGTCTTCTCAGACCCATTGATTGACAGAAGGGGCTGTCTTCTCAAATCCATTGATTGACAGAAAGGGGCTGTCTTCTCTGACCCATTGATTGACAGAAAGGGGCTGTCTTCTCGAACCCATGATTGACAGAAAGGGGCTGTCTTCTCGAACCCATTGATTGACAGAAAGGGGCTGTCTTCTCGGACCCATTGATTGACAGAAAGGGGCTGTCTTCTCGGAAGCATTGATTGACAGAAAGGGGCTGTCTTCTCGGACTCATTGATTGACAGAAGGGGCTGTCTTCTCGGACCCATTGATTGACAGAATGGGCTGTCTTCTCGCACCCATTGATTGACAGAAGGGGCTGTCTTCTCGGACCCATTGATTGACAGAAGGGGCTGTCTTCTCACACTCATTGATTGACAGAAAGGGGCTGTCTTCTCGGACCCATTGATTGACAGAAGGGGCTGTCTTCTCGTACCCATTGATTGACAGAAGAGGCTGTCTTCTCGTACCCATTGATTGACAGAAGGGGCTGTCTTCTCGAACCCATTGATTGACAGAAGGGGCTGTCTTCTCGGACCCATTGATTGACAGAAGGGGCTGTCTTCTCGAACCCATTGATTGACCATGGGAAGACAAAAAAATGAATAATAGAAAATCCCACCCGGGACAAACCAAGCTCTTGTCTTCCTGTCCTTCCAAACTACACGTAGCAGACGACATAACATCTCCAGAGGAAAACCTAAATGTTCTGCACTCCAAATATTGTCCTCTACCTGTCCACTGGCGTACATGACAGAACATGGGATTTTTCTGGGAGAGAAAGGGGTTCTATATTTTCCCAGGATGCTGTGCTCTGTGTGTGTGTGTGACTTCAGTCGACCAGCATGACGTTTTCCACAATAAAGTTCTATGCTCTCTGGTGCTCGGGGAAATGTAAACTACAGTTTTTACTCTAAATTCACAGTCCCCTCTGCTAGGCTGCCATCTCCTCAGACCCACAGTGAACCCCTACCATAAAGACTATTTAATGAGTGATTTGGTAAATCGTGACAACATGAATAAGGGAACCAGGACAGAGTCATTTCTTTTGATATTATGTACAACCAGTACATTGTGTTTACACAATGTCCAGAACATTGGGGTTACCCTTTCTGTGAAAGCCGCTGTGAGAGCTCTCTGAGTTCAGACTGAACCATGATGAAATAGACTGTTGCTTGCTCGTCGCATCTCTACGAATCCTGACACTGAAGAAGGAGGCCGGAATAAAACAGTTCAGATAACGTTGACAGCCAAACAGACGGTATATAACATATGGAAGGTAAACGGAACATTCTACGGAACACTTGTAGAGATAATAGGGTTCCAAACGTGTTCTTAGGCTGTTATTTAGAACCTTCTGTGGAAAGGGTTCTACACGGAACTCAAAAGGGTTCTACCTGGAACAAAAGTGTTCTTAGGCTGTCCCCATAGGAGAAACCTTTTTTGGTTCCAGGTAGAGCCCTTTTAGGTTTCATGTAGAACCCTCTGTAGAACCCTCACGGAAAGGGTTCTACACGGAACTCAAAAGGGTTCTACCTGGAACAAAAGTGTTCTTAGGCTGTCCCCATAGGAGAAACCTTTTTTGGTTCCAGGTAGAGCCCTTTTAGGTTTCATGTAGAACCCTCTGTGGAAAGGGTTCTACACGGAACTCAAAAGGGTTCTACCTTGAACCAAAAAGGTTTATTCAAAGGGTTCTCCTATGGGGACAACTGAAGATCCCTTTAAGGGTTCTAGAAGGCACCTTTATATATATCTACCATATTCCCAGTTCCGTTCCCCTCTTTTTAAATAGAAATGAAAGACACTGGCTTGTCATTCAAAAATAACATCATGTTGAAATACAATCCAACACAGCATTTCAGACGGGTCACAAAGGAATTCATTATTGGACCAATTAACCATATTTCAATTTGACACTTTTCCTATTTTAGAGTTTGAAGTGGAATTTCCCTCCAGCCTTTGTAGCACCCTCCTTTACAACCCTGCCAACGAGCCTGATACCCCAAGCCAACAAAAGCATTTTAAATCAGTCATTTTGCTTTCAGGAAGTTTAATTATGATTTGAAAAGGCTATTCCTGCTATATATAATAGCTTCCAATTGTTTCAGGTTGATCTATCTGGTCCTTGCAAATAAAATCTACAGAATGTGACAATGTTTGCAGGATTAATCACTTTTGAAATTCTAATATGCTTTTCGAAATACCAAATAAAAATGGGCCTTTGCAAATGTTGTTGATTTAGTGGAGAAGCTTCTCGGCGTTTTTTCACAGTTCCTCATTATTATGCATATCCAGGTAGAAAGTTAATTAACCCAATGCTTAAGCTAATTATGATAGCAGAATGCTATCAACCAAACGCTTTCAGTCAGACAGCTGTCCAGGATTTCATTTGCTAATCATTTTTCTTTTGCCTGAGCATATGGTACGTTTTTCCTGCTATCAGAGGAACAACAAACAGCTGAAAATCATTAACTAAAAACAATGTGCATGAAATCGGGGAGCGTTTTTTTATAAGGATTTGTGTCGAGAAACAAAAAGCCAGACAAACACTATAAGAAGTAATTATTATTTTTTGGTTTCTGCCACTTAGAAATGTAAGCTGATAGCAATATGTATGTACGACAGGACTACAGATACAACAATTAATTGTTTATATTTATATGCAAATGAGACAGAATGTTTGTTTATCCATTTTATGTTAATCAGATATTGCATATGCCAACACGCCCAAGCAGGAATGTACCTGTTCAATGGGGATCACCCTTGTTAATTCCCTGATCGTTTTCATACGTGTGGTTCTAAACCCATCGTGTTTTAAAGGGTCAACATGTTTGATTTTACAACCTCAGTCTCCAAACACAGCGGGTAATACACAGCGCTGTTCAACAGAACTGGGATTGTTCTTATAGTAAACAATCAATATACTAAAATCACAAGAATATCAGACATTGCCTAGTTCTTAAATATGTATATAGTGTGATTGTTCTTGATTTCAACCCAAAGCTATATGTTTATTGGTTAACACACTGAGCAGTGTTAGTAAGGTCTTCTGAAAGGCGTTTATTGCTCTACATAACGCCGTGATCAGCCTGTAATAGTAACCTTCCTTAGGCATGGAAAGTCACAATACGTTTCTGCATGAACTCAAAGGGTTTTAGACGTCATCATCGGTCAATGGAAGATGTAGTGTAAAAAGCAGCATAACGACGTAACCTGATTCCAGAGGAGTCTCTTTCTTGGTTAAGTGTCCAACGTGATGAGAGAGTCGTTTGCACATCATTTTACGTAATCAACGTGTCATGTTCTGTTAGAGAGAAAAAAAACACCAACCGAACACACAGACGGACAACAGAAAGTAGAAAAACCTTGAAGCCGCCCTGTAGACCTGGGATGAGAGATACAAGCAACACTTCCCAACATGAACAAGGAAATCAAACTAACTCTACGTCTCATACAACACTTCCCAACATGGACCAGGAAATCAAACTAACTCTACGTCTCATACAACACTTCCCAACATGGACCAGGAAATCAAACTAACTCTACGTCTCATACAACACTTCCCAACATGAACCAGGAAATCAAACTAACTCTACGTCTCATACAACACTTCCCAACATGGACCAGGAAGTCAAACTACGTCTCATACAACACTTCCCAACATGAACCAGGAAATCAAACTAACTCTACATCTCATACAACACTTCCCAACATGGACCAGGAAGTCAAACTACGTCTCATACAACACTTCCCAACATGAACCAGGAAATCAAACTAACTCTACGTCTCATACAACACTTCCCAACATGGACCAGGAAGTCAAACTACGTCTCATACAACACTTCCCAACATGAACCAGGAAATCAAACTAACTCTACGTCTCATACAACACTTCCCAACATGAACCAGGAAATCAAACCAACACTACATCTCATACAACACTTCCCAACATGGACCAGGAAATCAAACTAACTCTACGTCTCATACAACACTTCCCAACATGGACCAGGAAATCAAACTAACACTACATCTCATACAACACTTCCCAACATGGACCAGGAAATCAAACTAACTCTACGTCTCATACAACACTTCCCAACATGGACCAGGAAATCAAACTAACTCTACGTCTCATACAACACTTCCCAAACTGGACCAGGAAATCAAACTAACTCTACGTCTCATACAACACTTCCCAACATGGACCAGGAAATCAAACTAACTCTACGTCTCATACAACACTTCCCAACATGGACCAGGAAATCAAACTAACTCTACGTCTCATACAACACTTCCCAACATGGACCAGGAAATCAAACTAACTCTACGTCTCATACAACACTTCCCAACATGGACCAGGAAATCAAACTAACTCTACGTCTCATACAACACTTCCCAACATGGACCAGGAAATCAAACTAACTCTACGTCTCATACAACACTTCCCAACATGAACCAGGAAATCAAACTAACTCTACGTCTCATACAACACTTCCCAACATGGACCAGGAAATCAAACTAACTCTACGTCTCATACAACACTTCCCAACATGGACCAGGAAATCAAACTAACTCTACGTCTCATACAACACTTCCCAACATGGACCAGGAAATCAAACTAACTCTAACGTCTCATACAACACTTCCCAACATGGACCAGGAAATCAAACTAACTCTACGTCTCATACAACACTTCCCAACATGGACCAGGAAATCAAACTAACTCTAACGTCTCATACAACACTTCCCAACATGGACCAGGAAATCAAACTAACTCTACGTCTCATACAACACTTCCCAACATGAACCATACAACACGTGGCAACAGCTTCATGAAACAGTTCTATGTAGAACCTCACCTGCTAAATTGCTTTTTTTCCCCCGGCCCTTCCACTTCACTGCCCACCTGCCTGGATGACTGACAAATTGATCGGCATATTGGAAAATAATAACACCCCCCCCACCCCACCGCAAAATATGTCTGAGTGGGGTTTCTTTCAGGATTTAGAATTTTTCACAAGAGATAAGAGAGGCAAAAGGGGGGTTCAGTCAGGTTTTCAGTTCTCACTCTCTCTGCCTGTATGTAATGAGTCTGTATCTCATTTGCAACGGGGACATGCTATATGTCAAACACTCTGTACGGACGTAAACAACAAAGAAATTCCGACAGCCACTAAAAGCAATGAGAAGCCGGTACATAAGCAATTGAAGGAGTGAGAATATAGCCCTGCAGATTATGTTGTTGAGGGGTAATACATTCACACTTCTTATGTTGCCTTCAGGGCTCTCATTAAATGCGGGGCAGTTTATTACAGACACCCTTGCTGCTTTCAGTAAAGTTATACACACAGAGGTACGGTACAGAGCTACAGTACAGAGAGCTACAGTACAGAGCTACAGTACAGAGAGCTACAGTACAGAGCTACAGTACAGAGAGCTACAGTACAGAGCTACAGTACAGAGCTACAGTACAGAGCTACAGTACAGAGAGCTACAGTACAGAGCTACAGTACAGAGCTACAGTACAGAGAGCTACAGTACAGAGCTACAGTACAGAGAGCTACAGTACAGAGCTACAGTATAGAGAGCTACAGTACAGAGAGCTACAGTACAGAGCTACAGTACAGAGAGCTACAGTACAGAGCTACAGTACAGAGAGCTACAGTACAGAGCTACAGTACAGAGAGCTACAGTACAGAGCTACAGTACAGAGAGCTACAGTACAGAGAGCTACAGTACAGAGAGCTACAGACAGAGCTACAGTACAGAGAGCTACAGTACAGAGAGCTACAGTACAGAGCTACAGTACAGAGAGCTACAGTACAGAGAGCTACAGTACAGAGAGCTACAGTACAGAGCTACAGTACAGAGAGCTACAGTACAGCGCTACAGTACAGAGAGCTACAGTACAGAGCTACAGTACAGAGCTACAGTACAGAGAGCTACAGTACAGAGCTACAGTACAGAGAGCTACAGTACAGAGCTACAGTACAGAGCTACAGTACAGAGAGCTACAGTACAGAGCTACAGTACAGAGCTACAGTACAGAGCTACAGTACAGAGAGCTACAGTACAGAGAGCTACAGTACAGAGCTACAGTACAGAGAGCTACAGTACAGAGAGCTACAGTACAGAGCTACAGTACAGAGCTACAGTACAGAGCTACAGTACAGAGAGCTACAGTACAGAGCTACAGTACAGAGCTACAGTACAGAGCTACAGTACAGAGAGCTACAGTACAGAGCTACAGTACAGAGAGCTACAGTACAGAGCTACAGTACAGAGCTACAGTACAGAGAGCTACAGTACAGAGCTACAGTACAGAGCTCGTTTTTCTAGACGGTAAGTTGACTGAGATCCATACTGTGGTTCTATGACAGACAGACAGACAGACAGACAGACAGACAGACAGACAGACAGACAGACAGACAGACAGACAGACAGACAGACAGACAGACAGACAGACAGACAGACAGACAGACAGACAGAGAGAGAGAGAGAGAGAGAGAGACAGACAGACAGACAGACAGACAGACAGACAGACAGACAGACAGACAGACAGACAGACAGACAGACAGACAGACAGACAGACAGACAGACAGACAGACAGAGCGAGAGAGAGAGAGAGACAGAGACAGAGACAGAGACAGAGAGACAGAGAGAGAGGGAGAGAGGGAGAGAGGGAGAGAGGAGAGAGAGAGAGACAGACAGACAGAGAGGGAGAGAGGAGAGAGAGAGAGAGAGAGAGAGAGAGAGAGAGAGAGAGAGACTTTCTAAGTGCCAAGTCATCCCAGTTTTACATTCCACATGAGCTAAACCCTCTGTAGACCGTTCCTATTGTTCTCTCTCTCTGTGCCCTACAGAGGATGAATGTTGTCACATCTAAAACCTCCTCAAATGGTAAAATATCCGAAAAAAACCTGCAAAACCAAATCACAGATGATAAATATACTGTATTCTCTAAAATCAAGGGGAGTTTACAAAAACATAATCAATTCAGCTAATGAGTGCCCCCACCCATCCACATATTGGATCTTTATATTCAGTTTGTCAAATCTCTTGGTAAATCAGTTTGTCAAAATCTCCTACCGCTCCGATCTTCGGTTGTATTACTGTGAATTTCAATGACAGATGTTTGTAGCGGAAAATACCTCTGTCAGAACAAAATGAGGTGATCTATCATTTTAAGATATGGTCTTCATATAGTGTTGACTGGAAGATATCACTTGCCTCCAGCCACATTTGACCAGGGAAATAGCAGTGGGATGTAGCAGTGATTTGTGTGGCATCGCCTTGCTATGATAAATGCCTTTTCCAGAACAGAGAAATATAGTATTTAATACGTCCAATATAGCTTTTCAATTCCATGTTTATATGAACCAGGTATAGTGTTGCTTTAAGCTCACATTCTCTGCCATCTCTAGACATTTGTAAAATTGAAAATAGACTCTTTTAAAAAAGATTTTTTTTACAGGAAATGTTCAGAATATAGCTATTAAGGAATTCTGCATTTTAGCTGACGATGGTTAAATAGTGATGGATAGAGGTTCCTGACCCCACATAATGTCAACCAATACCTTTTTTTAAATTTTAAACAAGTGACCTTTATTAGTCCAAAAGCTGAACTCATAATTCAAACCTTTTCTTGGGTTTCCTATTGGTGGGTTTGGTAGGAATGAGAGGTTAGCTGATTGCTTATAAATTCTGAATATGGCTTGACAACTCGCTGTGTCAGAGTGTCATTTTGGAGCCTCGTGTATCAATGATGTGCATTAATTATAATCAGGCTGTGTGTACAAAGTTGAGACTACAAACAATTGTAGAACGTGTTACCGGTATGAATAGTAGTTCAGTGTTGGACAATTTGATCGTTATTTAAGTCCAGTATATGTCATTATATTCCAATAGCGTTAAAATTGGCTTTCTAAAATAACCCGGAGCTTCCAAAAGAAATAGCTAAACATATTTAATTCAGAAAGAATCTACTAAGTGATTAATTATATTGGTATTTGCTTGCTGAACCGTAAAACATAAATTAAATCAGTCAATGGAGATAACTAGGAAGAGTCTTGTCTTGTCTTGAAGGTGTTTCTATAGGAGAGGATTCTGCACTCCTAATCCTAAACGCTCTCATCGGGCCTTAAATCGACATTATTTTTTTTCGTTGCCTAAACCATTGATTGCGTTGATATCGATGGGAGATTTGGGTTGGAAGGTTTGAGTTGTGTGTTTACCTCAACTTAGTATTCAACTGATTGATATTTCAAACAAGATTGATCTCGTGGTCTTTTAAAACCCTTAACGTGAACCCCATCTAGCTAATAAGTGTTCAATTTCAGCCCAACTGTTAAATCTGCCCTCCAGCCATTGTGCGTGAGGCTTAGGGGGTCCCTGACATGGAAGAGAGAGGAGTGATCTCCAATGATTAGTCTCTCAGCATCTCAACATGTTGTCAATTACGCCATGGATTCGCCCTCTTCACTAAATCTGACAGCACTGAGTGTTCTTGTCAGATGTGTGTAATCCAGCTAGTAGCTGGCTGTGGGCTTGTTAAGGTGTCTGAGAATTAGAGGGTCGCTGAAGACACTCCTTATCCCCCCTCCTCACCCACTTTAGGAAAACTCAACTCGATCTGGATGAATGGTCTGGAATTACAATAAGGTTTCCTCAAGGTCTTTTTTGTTGACACTGAAACAACATACACGTTAATGAAACAGAAGAACACGAGTTGTACAGAATGTTCACTAACTGTACAGACAGTATACTGTAGGCAGAACAACAGATTTTTACTTTGTTTTTCTTTCAGCTCAGGGATTTGATCCAGCAACCTTTTGGTTACTAGTCCAACACTCTAACCACTAGGCTACCCTGCCACCTCTACACTCTAACCACTAGGCTACCCTGCCGCCTCTACACTCTAACCACTAGGCTACCCTACCGCCTCTACACGCTAACCACTAGGCTACCCTGCCGCCTCTACACTCTAACCACTAGGCTACCTGCCGTCCCTCCCCTCTAACCACTAGGCTACCCTGCCCCCTCTACACTCTAACCACTAGGCTACCCTGCCGCCTCTACACTCTAACCACTAGGCTACCCTGCCGTCTCTACACTCTAACCACTAGGCTACCCTGCCGCCTCTACACTCTAACCACTAGGCTACCCTGCCGCCTCTACACTCTAACCACTAGGCTACCCTGCCGTCTCTACACTCTAACCACTAGGCTACCCTGCCGCCTCTACACTCTAACCACTAGGCTACCCTGCCGCCTCTACACTCTAACCACTAGGCTACCCTGCCACCTCTACACTCTAACCACTAGGCTACCCTGCCGCCTCTACACTCTAACCACTAGGCTACCCTGCTGCCCCCATTTGAGGAACGCGATTCACCTACAGTATAGTAGTGTATTACATTTAGTCAAATGTAGTATTTGGTCCCATATTCCTAGCATACAATGACTACATCAAGCCTGTGACTCGACAAAGGGTAGCCTAGTGGTTAGAGCGTTGGACTAGTAACCGGAAGGTTGCAAGTTCAAATCCCCGAGCTGACAAGGTACAAATCTGTTGTTCTGCCCCTGAACAGGCAGTTAACCCACTGTTCCCAGGCCGTCATTGAAAATAAGAATTTGTTCTTAACTGACTTGCCTCGTTAAATAAAGGTAAAAAAAAAAAATGCATTTGCAGTTTGTTTGTGTATAGATGTGGTGAAAGACTGGAGTATAGAGCCAAATGAAATATTTTAACTTCGCTTGTCCAAATAAATATCTAGTATGGTATGTACTAGTATCTAGTATATCCAGTATGTTATATACTAGTATCTTTTATATCTAGACTGGTATATACTGTACGTTGATTTACCAGACTGTCAATGGATACAAACAATCCTCTTCTTGTGACAGTGACATGGGCTGGTGGTCTCATCGACCAATCTGGCTGGACTGTTGTGTAGTAATACAACGGTGATGAGGCACTTCCTGGATAAGTGGCACAACGTTTGGATGGATAGTTTTGTCAGATGTATGTTTATACGAAAGCAGAAATAACTAAAACAACATTTCACTTTTGAAAAGCAGACTCCCATTTGAAAAGCAGACTCCCATTTGAAAAGCAGACTCCCATTTGAAAAGCAGACTCCCATTTGAAAAGCAGACTCCCATTTGAAAAGCAGACTCCCATTTGAAAAGCAGACTCCCATTTGAAAGTGACAAATGCATTTCAAAATGCTGTTAATGTTGCCATTGCAAGTCATTAGCATAGATTTCTCATCAACTTTGGGTTAGGATGCACCAGGGAGTAAAAGGTATGAAAAGAAATGCCTATCCAAAGCCATTTAAATTACCCCAAAAACGAATAGCGGTATTCAATCTACTCTCAGATGTTCAAATTAGGTTGTGTGACACTCATTGCATGTGCCGTCAAATTTCTCCTTTTGAGCTCAAATCTCTCTTCCAGAGAACCACATTTGCACGGGTGGAGCCACTGACTAGCTACAGTTCTTCAGGGATCTGCAAAACATTTCCACAGTTTGATGAGAACGGTTCCACTCCATCACATCTATAGATTATTTTCAGCCTGAAAAATTTCACACTTTTATTAATCAAATCTTGTTCTTCTTCTTTCGAGCCCTTCTCATCATCCACAGTACAGGTACGGCATCCTCGTCTTGAATTGGTTGTTGTGCGCACTATTTTCATACCCCATGGGGTAGCTCTGTCCTTCAGAGGGTTAAAGGGGAAGATGGAATGTGCCTTTCTGAACACTTAGCTCCTGGGGATCGTCCCCAGTATGGTACCTGTAAGGTTCTGCTCAAAGAAAATGGATGTTTAGAACGAAAGACAATCATATCAAAATTTGAAATTATACTTTAAGTTATGACTTGAAGTTAACTACAGAGTATATAAGTCTAGTAGTGAGACAAAATTTTTTTTTGATGCATAAATAATTATACTACAGCTTTTCTGCCAAACTATCATATTGTATTGTAAACTATCATATTGTATTGTAAACTATCATATTGTATTGTAAACCATCATATTGTATTGTAAACTATCATATTGTATTGTAAACTATCATATTGTATTGTAAACCATCATATTGTATTGTAAACTATCATATTGTATTGTAAACTATCATATTGAATTGTAAACTATCATATTGTATTGTAAACTATCATATTGTATTGTAAACCATCATATTGTAAACTATCATATTGTATTGTAAACTATCATATTGTATTGTAAACCATCATATTGTAAACTATCATATTGTATTGTAAATTATCATATTGTATTGTAAACTATCATATTGTATTGTAAACTATCATATTGTATTGTAAACCATCATATTGTATTGTAAACTATCATATTGTATTGTAAACTATCATATTGAATTGTAAACTATCATATTGTATTGTAAACTATCATATTGTATTGTAAACCATCATATTGTAAACTATCATATTGTATTGTAAACTATCATATTGTATTGTAAACCATCATATTGTATTGTAAACCATCATATTGTATTATAAACCATCATATTGTATTATAAACCATCATATTGTATTGTAAACCATCATATTGTATTGTAAACTATCATATTGTATTGTAAACCATCATATTGTATTGTAAACTATCATATTGTATTGTAAACTATCCTATTGTAAACTATCATATTGTATTGTAAACCATCATATTGTATTGTAAACCATCATATTGTATTGTAAACTATCATAGTGTATTGTAAACCACCATATTGTATTGTAAACTATCATATTGTATTGTAAATTATCATATTGTATTGTAAACCATCATATTGTATTGTAAACCATCATATTGTATTGTAAACCATCATATTGTATTGTAAACTATCATATTGTATTGTAAACCATCATATTGTATTGTAAACTATCATATTGTATTGTAAACTATCCTATTGTAAACTATCATATTGTATTGTAAACCATCATATTGTATTGTAAACCATCATATTGTATTGTAAACTATCATAGTGTATTGTAAACCACCATATTGTATTGTAAACTATCATATTGTATTGTAAATTATCATATTGTATTGTAAACCATCATATTGTATTGTAAACTATCATATTGTATTGTAAACCATCATATTGTATTGTAAACTATCATATTGTATTGTAAACCATCATATTGTATTGTAAACCATCATATTGTATTGTAAACTATCATATTGTATTGTAAACTATCATATTGTATTATAAACTATCATATTGTATTGTAAACCATCATATTGTATTGTACTGTGTTTTGGTCCTTTTGCAAATTCCCTTCCATAAACACAACTATTTTATTTACCATTGTCAGTGTGTGTGTTGTGTACAGTACAGGGGACCTGTGTTATCTCCTCTGAGTGTTCATCCTGTGGGAGTTTATTTTATTGTTCTTAACAACAGCAGTAATGCACGGCTTCTTTGATGACCCAAATAGATATAGCACATTTTTAGGCAAGTCTAGGCAAGTCACTTAATTAAGAACAAATTCTTATTTCCAATGACGGCCTAAACTGACTGAAAACTTTTACTGTGCTTTTGTGTTTTAATCACCGGAGACACTTATTGATAATTATTATTATATATATTTTTTTTTTGTGAACTTTGAAAAAGGATCAATATTTTTGGGAGACAGTCCATATTTCAGTGGCTTCAGCTCAGCGTTTTGAGGGTAAATTCAAGCCAACAGAAAGAAAAGGAAAGAAGTTCCAACATGTTATTAAAGAGCCAAACACTTGACATTTTACTCATTTGAATAGTTTGAACCAAAGCCACCAATCACAACGCTAGAATGTCACATTTCTACCCCTAAACTTTGGAACAAGGAACCCCTGTGAAAAATCCTCGGGTGCTCTTCAAGATGACACCAACAAAAAATACAATGGCGTCCAAACGGCGTGGCGAATACATGGGTCAAGTCTCGGGAAGGAAAAAAATACATCAAATAACAGGCTTCATTTCATTCCCTTGAAAATCCCTTTCTCTATCTAAGGTCAACAGACTTCCTTTCAAAGCAGTGACAATAATGAGTTAAAGGGGGCTTAGGGCTTTATGGCACGATGCCTGGCTGGGCCTCTTAGCTCAGCACCACCACACTGAGTGACAGAAGGCAGCTGGCAGACCACCACCAGTCTTCTTCCTGCCGTGGAAGAGATGCCTTGGTCCAGCCAACAGCATTCACATCTACTCCTCAATTCAGACAATCACTCTTGTCTTTGCACCAAATAATGTTTGAGGAGCTTAACTGGGTGGAAACATAGATGATACACAAACCAACACTCATGTTTAGAAGAGCTTAACTGGGTGGAAACATCAATTATACTATATTTTAGGAATGTTGACTTTGGATTTATCAGTACATTTTTTCTATATCCTCCTGGGACCTGACATAACATACTTGTTTGGGGAAAATAAAATAGATTTTTGTTTTTATATTTGATTGCAATGACAAAATTATCCACTGCAGTGGTTATTAGGACATACATCTGAACATTACAGTCAATGGGGACAGTAGGTCAAACACATTACAGTCAATGGGGACAGTAGGTCAAACACATTACAGTCAATGGGGACAGTAGGTGAAATACATCTGAACATTACAGTCAATGGGGACAGTAGGTCAAACACATTACAGTCAATGGGGACAGTAGGTGGATACATCTGAACATTACAGTCAATGGGGACAGTAGGTCAAACACATTACAGTCAATGGGGACAGTAGGTGGAATACATCTGAACATTACAGTCAATGGGTACAGTAGGTCAAACACATTACAGTCAATGGGTACAGTAGGTGGAACACATTACAGTCAATGGGTACAGTAGGTGGAACACATTAATATTACAGTCAATGGGTACAGTAGGTCAAACACATTACAGTCAATGGGGACAGTAGGTGGAATACATCTGAACATTACAGTCAATGGGGACAGTAGGTCAAACACATTACAGTCAATGGGGACAGTAGGTGGAATACATCTGAACATTACAGTCAATGGGTACAGTAGGTCAAACACATTACAGTCAATGGGGACAGTAGGTGGAATACATCTGAACATTACAGTCAATGGGTACAGTAGGTCAAACACATTACAGTCAATGGGGACAGTAGGTGGAATACATCTGAACATTACAGTCAATGGGTACAGTAGGTCAAACACATTACAGTCAATGGGTACAGTAGGTGGAACACATTAATATTACAGTCAATGGGTACAGTACGTCAAACACATTACAGTCAATGGGGACAGTAGGTGGAATACATCTGAACATTACAGTCAATGGGTACAGTAGGTCAAACACATTACAGTCAATGGGGACAGTAGGTGGAATACATCTGAACATTACAGTCAATGGGGACAGTAGGTCAAACACATTACAGTCAATGGGGACAGTAGGTGGAATACATCTGAACATTACAGTCAATGGGGACAGTAGGTCAAACACATTCCAGTCAATGGGGACAGTAGGTGGAATACATCTGAACATTACAGTCAATGGGGACAGTAGGTCAAACACATTACAGTCAATGGGGACAGTAGGTGGAATACATCTGAACATTACAGTCAATGGGTACAGTAGGTCAAACACATTACAGTCAATGGGGACAGTAGGTGGAATACATCTGAACATTACAGTCAATGGGGACAGTAGGTCAAACACATTACAGTCAATGGGTACAGTAGGTGGAACACATTAACATTACAGTCAATGGGGACAGTAGGTGGAACACATTAACATTACAGTCAATGGGGACAGTAGGTGGAACACATTAACATTACAGTCAATGGGTACAGTAGGTCAAACACATTAACATTACAGGCAATGGGTACAGTAGGTCAAACACATTAACATTACAGTCAATGGGGACAGTAGGTAAAATACATTAACATTACAGTCAATGGGTACAGTAGGTGAAACATATTACAGTCAATGGGTACAGTAGGTGAAACACATTACAGTCAATGGGTACAGTAGGTGGAACACATTAATATTACAGTCAATGGGTACAGTAGGTGAAACACATTAACATTACAGTCAATGGGTACAGTAGGTGGAACACATTAACATTACAGTCAATGGGGACAGTAGGTGAAACACATTAACATTACAGTCAATGGGGACAGTAGGTGAAACACATTAACATTACAGTCAATGGGGACAGTAGGTGAAACACATTAACATTACAGTCAATGGGGACAGTAGGTGAAACACATTAACATTACAGTCAATGGGGACAGTAGGTGAAACACATTAACATTACAGTCAATGGGGACAGTAGGTGGAGCACATTAACATTACAGTCAATGGGGACAGTAGGTGAAACACATTAACATTACAGTCAATGGGGACAGTAGGTGAAACACATTAACATTACAGTCAATGGGGACAGTAGGTGAAACACATTAACATTACAGTCAATGGGGACAGTAGGTGAAACACATTAACATTACAGTCAATGGGGACAGTAGGTGAAACACATTAACATTACAGTCAATGGGGACAGTAGGTGGAGCACATTAACATTACAGTCAATGGGGACAGTAGGTGGAGCACATTAACATTACAGTCAATGGGGACAGTAGGTAAACATTAACATTACAGCCAATGGGGACAGTAGGTGGAGCACATTAACATTACAGTCAATGGGGACAGTAGGTGGAACACATTAACATTACAGTCAATGGGGACAGTAGGTGGAGCACATTAACATTACAGTCAATGGGGACAGTAGGTGGAGCACATTAACATTACAGTCAATGGGGACAGTAGGTGAAACACATTAACATTACAGTCAATGGGTACAGTAGGTGGAGCACATTAACATTACAGTCAATGGGGACAGTAGGTAAAATACATTAACATTACAGTCAATGGGTACAGTAGGTGAAACACATTACAGTCAATGGGGACAGTAGGTGAAACACATTACAGTCAATGGGTACAGTAGGTGGAACACATTAATATTACAGTCAATGGGTACAGTAGGTGAAACACATTAACATTACAGTCAATGGGTACAGTAGGTGGAACACATTAACATTACAGTCAATGGGGACAGTAGGTGAAACACATTAACATTACAGTCAATGGGGACAGTAGGTGAAACACATTAACAGTACAGTCAATGGGGACAGTAGGTGAAACACATTAACATTACAGTCAATGGGGACAGTAGGTGAAACACATTAACATTACAGTCAATGGGGACAGTAGGTGAAACAAATTAACATTACAGTCAATGGGGACAGTAGATGAAACACATTAACATTACAGTCAATGGGGACAGTAGGTGAAACACATTAACATTACAGTCAATGGGGACAGTAGGTGAAACACATTAACATTACAGTCAATGGGGACAGTAGGTGAAACACATTAACATTACAGTCAATGGGGACAGTAGGTGGAGCACATTAACATTACAGTCAATGGGGACAGTAGGTGGAGCACATTAACATTACAGTCAATGGGGACAGTAGGTAAACATTAACATTACAGCCAATGGGGACAGTAGGTGGAGCACATTAACATTACAGTCAATGGGGACAGTAGGTGGAACACATTAACATTACAGTCAATGGGGACAGTAGGTGGAGCACATTAACATTACAGTCAATGGGGACAGTAGGTGGAGCACATTAACATTACAGTCAATGGGGACAGTAGGTGAAACACATTAACATTACAGTCAATGGGTACAGTAGGTGGAGCACATTAACATTACAGTCAATGGGGACAGTAGGTGAAACACATTAACATTACAGTCAATGGGGACAGTAGGTGGAGCACATTAACATTACAGTCAATGGGGACAGTAGGTGAAACACATTAACATTACAGTCAATGGGGACAGTAGGTGAAACACATTACAGTCAATGGGGACAGTAGGTGAAACACATTACAGTCAATGGGTACAGTAGGTGGAACACATTAATATTACAGTCAATGGGTACAGTAGGTGAAACACATTAACATTACAGTCAATGGGGACAGTAGGTGGAACACATTAACATTACAGTCAATGGGGACAGTAGGTGAAACACATTAACATTACAGTCAATGGGGACAGTAGGTGAAACACATTAACATTACAGTCAATGGGGACAGTAGTTGAAACACATTAACATTACAGTCAATGGGGACAGTAGGTGAAACACATTAACATTACAGTCAATGGGGACAGTAGGTGAAACACATTAACATTACAGTCAATGGGGACAGTAGGTGAAACACATTAACATTACAGTCAATGGGGACAGTAGGTGGAGCACATTAACATTACAGTCAATGGGGACAGTAGGTGAAACACATGAACATTACAGTCAATGGGGACAGTAGGTGAAACACATGAACATTACAGTCAATGGGGACAGTAGGTGAAACACATTAACATTACAGTCAATGGGGACAGTAGGTGAAACACATTAACATTACAGTCAATGGGGACAGTAGGTGAAACACATTAACATTACAGTCAATGGGGACAGTAGGTGGAGCACATTAACATTACAGTCAATGGGGACAGTAGGTGGAGCACATTAACATTACAGTCAATGGGGACAGTAGGTAAACATTAACATTACAGCCAATGGGGACAGTAGGTGGAGCACATTAACATTACAGTCAATGGGGACAGTAGGTGGAACACATTAACATTACAGTCAATGGGGACAGTAGGTGGAGCACATTAACATTACAGTCAATGGGGACAGTAGGTGGAGCACATTAACATTACAGTCAATGGGGACAGTAGGTGAAACACATTAACATTACAGTCAATGGGTACAGTAGGTGGAGCACATTAACATTACTGTCAATGGGGACAGTAGGTGAAACACATTAACATTACAGTCAATGGGGACAGTAGGTGAAAGACATTAACATTACAGTCAATGGGGACAGTAGGTGAAACACATTAACATTACAGTCAATGGGGACAGTAGGTGGAGCACATTAACATTACAGTCAATGGGGACAGTAGGTGGAGCACATTAACATTACAGTCAATGGGGACAGTAGGTGGAGCACATTAACATTACAGTCAATGGGGACAGTAGGTGGAGCACATTAACATTACAGTCAATGGGGACAGTAGGTGGAGCACATTAACATTACAGTCAATGGGGACAGTAGGTGGAGCACATTAACATTACAGTCAATGGGGACAGTAGGTGGAGCACATTAACATTACAGTCAATGGGGACAGTAGGTGGAGCACATTAACATTACAGTCAATGGGGACAGTAGGTGAAACACATTAACATTACAGTCAATGGGGACAGTAGGTGAAACACATTAACATTACAGTCAATGGGGACAGTAGGTGGAGCACATTAACATTACAGTCAATGGGTAAAAATCTCAAGATGTTTTATTTTATTTCTATTTTGGCAACTCAGTTAAATGAATAAAAAATATTATTTTACAATGACGGCCTACCCCGGCCAAACCCTCCCCTAACCCGGACGACGCTGGGCCAATTGTGCATCGCCCTATGGGACTCCCGATAAACAGCTGTGTTACAGTCCGGGATCGTACCTGTGCCTTACACCGCTGTGATACAGTCCAGGATCGTACCAGGGTCTGTAGTGACGCCTCTAGCACTGAGATGCAGTGCCTTAGACCCGCTGTGATACAGTCCGGGATTGTACCAGGGTCTGTAGTGACGCCTCTAGCACTGAGATGCAGTGCGTCAGACCCGCTGTGATACAGTCCGGGATCGTACCAGAGTCTGTAGTGACGCCTCTAGCACTGAGATGCAGTGCCTTAGACCCGCTGTGATACAGTCCGGGATCGTACCAGGGTCTGTAGTGACGCCTCTAGCACTGAGATGCAGTGCCTTAGACCTGTTGCACCACTCGGGATCGTACCAGGGTCTGTAGTGACGCCTCTAGCACTGAGATGCAGTGCCTCAGACCCGCTGTGATACAGTCCGGGATCGTACCAGGGTCTGTAGTGACGCCTCTAGCACTGAGATGCAGTGCCTCAGACCCGCTGTGACACAGTCTGGGATCGTACCAGAGTCTGTAGTGACGCCTCTAGCACTGAGATGCAGTGCCTTAGACCCGCTGTGATACAGTCCGGGATCGTACCAGGGTCTGTAGTGACGCCTCTAGCACTGAGATGCAGTGCCTTAGACCTGTTGCACCACTCGGGATCGTACCAGGGTCTGTAGTGACGCCTCTAGCACTGAGATGCAGTGCCTCAGACCCGCTGTGATACAGTCCGGGATCGTACCAGGGTCTGTAGTGACACCTCTAGCACTGAGATGCAGTGCCTCAGACCCGCTGTGACACAGTCTGGGATCGTACCAGAGTCTGTAGTGACGCCTCTAGCACTGAGATGCAGTGCCTTAGACCCGCTGTGATACAGTCCGGGATCGTACCAGGGTCTGTAGTGACGCCTCTAGCACTGAGATGCAGTGCCTTAGACCTGTTGCACCACTCGGGATCGTACCAGGGTCTGTAGTGACGCCTCTAGCACTGAGATGCAGTGCCTCAGACCCGCTGTGATACAGTCCGGGATCGTACCAGGGTCTGTAGTGACACCTCTAGCACTGAGATGCAGTGCCTCAGACCCGCTGTGATACAGTCTGGGATCGTACCAGAGTCTGTAGTGACGCCTCTAGCACTGAGATGCAGTGCCTCAGATCCGCTGTGAAACAGTCCGGGATCGTACCAGGGTCTGTAGTGACGCCTCTAGCACTGAGATGCAGTGCCTTAGACCCGCTGTGATACAGTCCGGGATCGAACCAGGGTCTGTAGTGACGCCTCTAGCACTGAGATGCAGTGCCTGAGACCCGCTGTGATACAGTCCGGGATCGTACCAGGGTGTGTAGTGACGCCTCTAGCACTGAGATGCAGTGCCTGAGACTCGTTGTGATACAGTCCGGGATCGTACCAGGGTCTGTAGTGACGCCTCTAGCACTGAGATGCAGTGCCTTAGACCCGCTCTGATACAGTCCGGGATCATACCAGGGTCTGTAGTGACGCCTCTAGCACTGAGATGCAGTGCGTCAGACCCGCTGTGATACAGTCCGGGATCGAACCAGGGTCTGTAGTGACGCCTCTAGCACTGAGATGCAGTGCCTGAGACCCGTTGCACCACTCGGGATCGTACCAGGGTCTGTAGTGACGCCTCTAGCACTGAGATGCAGTGCCTGAGACCCACTGTGATACAGTCCGGGATCGTACCAGGGTCTGTAGTGACGCCTCTAGCACTGAGATGCAGTGCCTGAGACCCGCTGTGATACAGTCCGGGATCGTACCAGGGTCTGTAGTGACGCCTCTAGCACTGAGATGCAGTTCCTGAGACTCGTTGTGATACAGTCCGGGATCGTACCAGGGTCTGTAGTGACGCCTCTAGCACTGAGATGCAGTGCCTCAGATCCGCTGTGATACAGTCCGGGATCGTAACAGGGTCTGTAGTGACGCCTCTAGCACTGAAATGCAGTGCCTGAGACCCGCTGTGACACAGTCCGGGATCGTACCAGGGTCTGTAGTGAGGCCTCTAGCACTGAGATGCAGTGCCTTAGACCCGCTGTGATACAGTCCGGGATCGTACCAGGGTCTGTAGTGACGCCTCTAGCACTGAGATGCAGTGCCTCAGATCCGCTGTGAAACAGTCCGGGATCGTACCAGGGTCTGTAGTGACGCCTCTAGCACTGAGATGCAGTGCCTTAGACCCGCTGTGATACAGTCCGGGATTGTACCAGGGTCTGTAGTGACACCTCTAGCACTGAGATGCAGTGCCTTAGACCCGTTGCACCACTCGGGATCGTACCAGGGTCTGTAGTGACGCCTCTAGCACTGAGATGCAATGCCTGAGACTCGTTGTGATACAGTCCGGGATCGTACCAGGGTCTGTAGTGACGCCTCTAGCACTGAGATGCAGTGCCTTAGACCCGCTGTGACACAGTCCGGGATCGTACCAGGGTCTGTAGTGACGCCTCTAGCACTGAGATGCAGTGCCTTAGACCCGCTCTTATACAGTCCGGGATCGTACCAGGGTCTGTAGTGACGCCTCTAGCACTGAGATGCAGTGCGTCAGACCCGCTGTGATACAGTCCGGGATCGAACCAGGTTCTGTAGTGACGCCTCTAGCACTGCGATGCAGTGCCTGAGACCCGTTGCACCACTCGGGATCGTACCAGGGTCTGTAGTGACGCCTCTAGCACTGAGATGCAGTGCCTGAGACCTGCTGTGATACAGTCCGGGATCGTACCAGGGTCTGTAGTGATGCCTCTAGCACTGAGATGCAGTGCCTGAGACTCGTTGTGATACAGTCCGGGATCGTACCAGGGTCTGTAGTGACGCCTCTAGCACTGAGATGCAGTGCCTGAGACCCGTTGTGATACAGTCCGGGATCGTACCAGAGTCTGTAGTGACGCCTCTAGCACTGAGATGCAGTGCGTCAGACCCGCTGTGATACAGTCCGGGATCGTACCAGAGTCTGTAGTGACGCATCTAGCACTGAGATGCAGTGCCTCAGACCCGCTGTGAAACAGTCCGGGATCGTACCAGAGTCTGTAGTGACGCCTCTAGCACTGAGATGCAGTGCCTCAGACCCGTTGCACCACTCGGTAGAGGCCTACGTTTCCCTGTTCATCTGGGTAACATTTCTCAATTATCAACAACAGAGTTCTCATTAATGAACCTTCTTCGCAGTCCACTGGTGGCAACCTTCTCCGATATACATTGGAGTAGACATGTTTTCCCTTGCTATTAACCATCCAATCATCTGATCTAAAGTAGTAGATGGTTGGTGATAGAGGCAATACAAATGAACCATCCAATCATCTGATCTAAAGTAGTAGATGGTTGGTGATAGAGGCAATACAAATGAACCATCCAATCATCTGATCTAAAGTAGTAGATGGTTGGTGATAGAGGCAATACAAATGAAACATCCAATCATCTGATCTAAAGTAGTAGATGGTTGGTGATAGAGGCAATACAAATGAACCATCCAATCATCTGATCTAAAGTAGTAGATGGTTGGTGATAGAGGCAATACAAATGAAACATCCAATCATCTGATCTAAAGTAGTAGATGGTTGGTGATAGAGGCAATACAAATGAACCATCCAATCATCTGATGTAAAGTAGTAGATGGTTGGTGATAGAGGCAATACAAATGAACCATCCAATCATCTGATGTAAAGTAGTAGATGGTTGGTGATAGAGGCAATACAAATGAACCATCCAATCATCTGATGTAAAGTAGTAGATGGTTGGTGATAGAGGCAATACAAATGAACCATCCAATCATCTGATCTAAAGTAGTAGATGGTTGGTGATAGAGGCAATACAAATGAACCATCCAATCATCTGATGTAAAGTAGTAGATGGTTGGTGATAGAGGCAATACAAATGAACCATCCAATCATCTGATCTAAAGTAGTAGATGGTTGGTGATAGAGGCAATACAAATGAAACATCCAATCATCTGTTCTAAAGTAGTAGATGGTTGGTGATAGAGGCAATACAAATGAAACATCCAATCATCTGATCTAAAGTAGTAGATGGTTGGTGATAGAGGCAATACAAATGAACCATCCAATCATCTGATCTAAAGTAGTAGATGGTTGGTGATAGAGGCAATACAAATGAAACATCCAATCATCTGATCTAAAGTAGTAGATGATTGGTGATAGAGGCAATACAAATGAACCATCCAATCATCTGATCTAAAGTAGTAGATGGTTGGTGATAGAGGCAATACAAATGAACCATCCAATCATCTGATCTAAAGTAGTAGATGAACCATCCAATCATCTGATCTAAAGTAGTAGATGAACCATCCAATCATCTGATCTAAAGTAGTAGATGAACCATCCAATCATCTGATCTAAAGTAGTAGATGAACCATCCAATCATCTGATCTAAAATAGTAGATGAACCATCCAATCATCTGATCTAAAGTAGTAGATGAACCATCCAATCATCTGATCTAAAGTAGTAGATGAATCCATCCAATCATCTGATCTAAAGTAGTAGATGAACCATCCAATCATCTGATCTAAAGTAGTAGATGAACCATCCAATCATCTGATCTAAAGTAGTAGATGAACCATCCAATCATCTGATCTAAAGTAGTAGATGAACCATCCAATCATCTGATCTAAAGTAGTAGATGAACCATCCAATCATCTGATCTAAAGTAGTAGATGAACCATCCAATCATCTGATCTAAAGTAGTAGATGAACCATCCAATCATCTGATCTAAAGTAGTAGATGAACCATCCAATCATCTGATCTAAAGTAGTAGATGAACCATCCAATCATCTGATCTAAAGTAGTAGATGAACCATCCAATCATCTGATCTAAAGTAGTAGATGAACCATCCAATCATCTGATCTAAAGTAGTAGATGAACCATCCAATCATCTGATCTAAAGTAGTAGATGAACCATCCAATCATCTGATCTAAAGTAGTAGATGAACCATCCAATCATCTGATCTAAAGTAGTAGATGAACCATCCAATCATCTGATCTAAAGTAGTAGATGAACCATCCAATCATCTGATCTAAAGTAGTAGATGAACCATCCAATCATCTGATCTAAAGTAGTAGATGAACCATCCAATCATCTGATCTAAAGTAGTAGATGAACCATCCAATCATCTGATCTAAAGTAGTAGATGAACCATCCAATCATCTGATCTAAAGTAGTAGATGAACCATCCAATCATCTGATCTAAAGTAGTAGATGAACCATCCAATCATCTGATCTAAAGTAGTAGATGAACCATCCAATCATCTGATCTAAAGTAGTAGATGAACCATCCAATCATCTGATCTAAAGTAGTAGATGAACCATCCAATCATCTGATCTAAAGTAGTAGATGAACCATCCAATCATCTGATCTAAAGTAGTAGATGAACCATCCAATCATCTGATCTAAAGTAGTAGATGAACCATCCAATCATCTGATCTAAAGTAGTAGATGAACCATCCAATCATCTGATCTAAAGTAGTAGATGAACCATCCAATCATCTGATCTAAAGTAGTAGATGAACCATCCAATCATCTGATCTAAAGTAGTAGATGAACCATCCAATCATCTGATCTAAAGTAGTAGATGAACCATCCAATCATCTGATCTAAAGTAGTAGATGAACCATCCAATCATCTGATCTAAAGTAGTAGATGAACCATCCAATCAGTAAATGTAAAAAGTAACGGATAATGTTTGTTTCTTTGTTTTTTTGTCGCTTTCTATGTTTGTATTTCGCTGGTTCATTTACGTCAATTAAACTCCCCCAGTTGTCTGTGAGGCAGATCCATGCCAGTCGTGTTACTGAGGCTGGCAGAGCTGAGTGTGAATGACTTGGCAGGCCAACAGACAGAAGCACATACGGATAGGCCCTTCTAGGATATGTGCTGTGACAAGGCTTTACGAGCTCACCGAACTTACTGGTAATTTGGCAAAGAACTGTTAGCACTTACAGGAAGTGACACCACAGACCCATATGATTTCAAACAAGACACTTGTATCCAATATCCCAATGTTCTTTTACGCTCTTCAAAATGTAAACCGTTCGCTGACTATTGGCTTATGTTTGGTTGAACGTTAATAACTAACTCAGTAACTGTACTTTCTAGCTAGTTGTAACGAGGAGTGCTCTCTAAGCCGTTCTTGGTATGAACATGACAGTTTCTAGTGCTAGGTGGTTGTAGGCCTCTGGTCTCTGTCAACATATTGGTATATTTAGAGTTAACACAAATGAATGAGATGTTCCTACAGGGGATGTAGCCGGCAGTCAGCCTGCAAGGTCCAACAGCAGTCAGCCTGCAAGGTCCAACGGCAGTCAGCCTGCAAGGTTCAACGGCAGTCAGCCTGCAAGGTCCAACGGCAGTCAGCCTGCAAGGTCCAACAGCAGTCAGCCTGCAAGGTCCAACAGCAGTCAGCCTGCAAGGTCCAACAGCAGTCAGCCTGCAAGGTCCAACAGCAGTCAGCCTGCAAGGTCCAACAGCAGTCAGCCTGCAAGGTCCAACAGCAGTCAGCCTGCAAGGTCCAACAGCAGTCAGCCTGCAAGGTCCAACGGCAGTCAGCCTGCAAGGTCCAACAGCAGTCAGCCTGCAAGGTCCAACGTTAATGAAACCATTAAAAGTGCAACAAACAGAATGACTTATCAGGACAAAAATGTGTTATTTTCTCAAGGTGAATTCCTCAGTAATATAAAAGGTGTAAACTGATTCCCCATCACAAAGGTGACACAGAAACTTAACCCGACAAAGAATCCTTTAATTGGGCCCCGCAAAAATACAATAAAAGGATATTGCATTTGGAATTATTACAAAAAAACATGTTTTCATTGGAATTGCTACAACTTCATTTCAAAAGCACTACCAGCTAAATTATAACAGGTCTATCTTTAAATATCAAAATTGTATTACATTAAAGCAATAAACTACATCCCAGCTAAAATAATATCATTTGAGGTTATTACGTTGTCTAAAAAAATAAAATACACAAACCTTCTCTTTGACAAGCTGGGCTAATTCTTCTTCGGGTTGTTGTGAATTGATGGGACATCTATATTTGCACTAATGTCTGATATTGTATTATGTCAGATGGACCAGCAATTTAGAAGGGTTGTTTCTGCAGATTGCTGAGAGTGGTACAACTAAGTATAGTACAATAGCACTACGTGACAGATTGATGGATGGAGTAGTTTGCTGTATCAAAGTGGACATGGCTTTATTGTTATGAAGCTGACCCCTTTAGCACAACATGACAATGATCAGCACTGAGGAACGTCTTCTCTTCTCTCCTTAATATTTAACCCTTTCACCTCGATTGACCTAAATCGTAACCAAGCTCAATAAACAAAGACCGTTACTACACAGTTCTACTACACAACAACCAGTTCTACTACACAACAACCAGTTCTACTACACAACAAACAGTTCTACTACACAACAAACCAGTTCTACTACACAACAAACCAGTTCTACTACACAACAAACAGTTCTACTACACAACAACCAGTTCTACTACACAACAAACAGTTCTACTACACAACAACCAGTTCTACTACACAACAAACAGTTCTACTACACAACAACCAGTTCTACTACACAACAAACCAGTTCTACTACACAACACACAGTTATACTACACAACAAACCAGTTCTACTACACAACAAACAGTTCTACTACACAACAAACCAGTTCTACTACACAACAAACAGTTCTACTACACAACAAACCAGTTCTACAACACAACAAACCAGTTCTACTACACAACAACCAGTTCTACTACACAACAAACCAGTTCTACTACACAACAAACAGTTCTACTACACAACACAGTTCTACTACACAACACACAGTTATACTACACAACAACCAGTTCTACTACACAACAAACAGTTCTACTACACAACAAACTACACAACAAACCAGTTCTACTACACAACAAACCAGTTCTACTAGACAACAACCAGTTCTACTACACAACAAACAGTTCTACTACACAACAAACCAGTTAAACTACACAACAAACAGTTCTACTACACAACAAACAGTTCTACTACACAACAAACCAGTTCTACTACACAACAAACTACACAACAAACCAGTTCTACTACACAACAAACCAGTTCTACTAGACAACAACCAGTTCTACTACACAACAAACAGTTCTACTACACAACAAACCAGTTCTACTACACAACAAACCAGTTCTACTACACAACAACCAGTTCTACTACACAACAAACCAGTTCTACTACACAACAAACAGTTCTACTACACAACAAACCAGTTCTACTACACAACAAACCAGTTCTACTACACAACAAACCAGTTCTACTACACAACAAACCAGTTCTACTACACAACAAACCAGTTCTACTACACAACAAACAGTTCTACTACACAACAAACCAGTTCTACTACACAACAAACAGTTCTACTACACAACAAACCAGTTCTACTACACAACAAACCAGTTCTACTACACAACAAACCAGTTCTACTACACAACAAACAGTTTACACAAAGTCTATAAGTTCCCTTCACTTGCAGAACAATTACACTAATATCAATATTTGCCCATTCAGCTGTTTTGCAGCACAGTGTTTAGAAAAACAGATCCTGGAAATGCTTTGAAAGTATAAAGGAACAAATGTGCCCTCGAATAGACATATAAATAATATCCACAAACCCCCCCCAGAGATTGAGTCTTTTGATAATATGATGCTCTGTTTTACATCTCCTGGTACACAAACAGTTCTGACACAGATTCACAAATACCTACTAAGGAACTATGAATTACATGGAAAACAATAGAACTTCACATCCCAATTAGCAGTGGGCTTTCCTATGTAGATTTGAATCTGGGAACGAGATAAGACGACCCCCCCCCCCCCCCCCCCCCTACACCAACCGAAAAACAAAACAAAACAAGGAAACAAAACCTTAAAAAACTGCAGGCGTCGGGTTTAATAAACAGAAGAGTTAAGTATTCATGTTTAACAAGCTTGTTTAAAAAAATACAATGAAAAAAATGAACATGTTTGTTTGCTCTATAATACTGCAAATAGTATGGCTCCTGTAGTGTAGACAATAGCCCCCTATTATTACCATGTTGCTTGGCGTCAAATAAGAAGAAGTCCGTTTGAAGATGGTGAATGTAGACATTCACTAACTAATACATCTTTGTGTATATATATGCTCTCTCTGGTTACTGTTCAACAGATCAGCCCATTTACAGGACTTGTTCTATTGACCTATTCCTTTAGAGCGACCTGGTAGTGCCTCTAGTCTATGGATGGAGAGCTCAATTCTCAGAAATATGATCTAATTGTTTACAGGGGGTGCGGGGTCAAGACACAAGTGCCCTTCGGAACAATCCGGGAACAGGAGTGTGGCCTATTAATCTCCATTGTGGTGGGTGATAGATGAGTGATGGGGAAAGGTTCACTGATGTCTGTTCCAGGGCCTGACAGAGCTGTGGCATCCATCATGTCAGCTGCTTTAGAAACAATAACCGCAAGACACAGGAGGTGGAGTGACTGACTGGCTGGCTGGTTAACTGGCTGGCTGGCTGGCTGACTGGCTGACTGGCTGACTGGCTGGCTGACTGGCTGACTGGCTGACTGGCTGGCTGGCTGGCTGGCTGACTGGCTGACTGGCTGACTGGCTGGCTGGCTGGCTGTCTGGCTGACTGGATGGCTGGCTGACTGACTGGCTGGCTGGCTAACTGGCTGACTGGCTGGCTGACTGGATGGCTGGCTGGCTGTCTGGCTGACTGGCTGACTGGCTGACTGACTGGCTGTCTGGCTGACTGGATGGCTGGCTGACTGGCTGCCTGGCTGGCTGACTGGCTGGCTGACTGGCTGGCAGGCTGACTGTCTGGTTAACTGGCTGGCTGACTGGTTGGCTGGCTGGCTGACTGGTTGACTGGCTGGCTGACTGGTTGGCTGGCTGGCTGACTGGCTGGTTAACTGGCTGGCTGACTGTCTGTCTGGCTGGCTGGCTGACTGACTGGCCGACTGGCTGGCTGGCTGGCTGACTGGCTGGCTGGCTGGATGGCTGGCTGGCTGCACACAACGGGGCTGCTCTCTGATTACTGTCTACATGTGAAATCATTGTAATGGTGCTTTTTCGCCTGTTTTTCCATGATGCAATCTAGAGAAATATGTATAATATCACTTCTACTGTGCGCATCTTGAAGATACTGAAGACAATGGATGTACATCAAGATCTCATGGTCTCACTTCAGTCTTCAACTTTTGACGGTTAAAGTTTAGGCATTAATTCCCCCGATTGGTTAAGGTTTGAGATAGGGTTAAAGGTGAAGGGTTAAGGTTTGAGATAGGGTTAAAGGTGAACGGTTAAGTTTTGAGATAGGGTTAAAGGTGAAGGGTTAAGGTTTGAGATAGGGTTAAAGGTGAAGGGTTAAGGTTTGAGATAGGGTTCAAGGTGAAGGGTTAAGGTTTGAGATAGGGTTAAAGGTGAACGGTTAAGGTTTGAGATAGGGTTAAAAGTGAAGGGTTAAGGTTTGAGATAGGGTTAAAGGTGAATGGTTAAGGTTTGAGATAGGGTTAAAGGTGAAGGGTTAAGGTTTGAGATAGGGTTAAAGGTGTATTGTCAAGGTTTGAGATAGGGTTAAAGGTGAAGGGTTAAGGTTTGAGATAGGGTTAAAGGTGAACGGTTAAGTTTTGAGATAGGGTTAAAGGTGAAGGGTTAAGGTTTGAGATAGGGTTAAAGGTGAAGGGTTAAGGTTTGAGATAGGGTTCAAGGTGAAGGGTTAAGGTTTGAGATAGGGTTAAAGGTGAACGGTTAAGGTTTGAGATAGGGTTAAAAGTGAAGGGTTAAGGTTTGAGATAGGGTTAAAGGTGAATGGTTAAGGTTTGAGATAGGGTTAAAGGTGAAGGGTTAAGGTTTGAGATAGGGTTAAAGGTGTATTGTCAAGGTTTGAGATAGGGTTAGCGGTGAATGGTTAAGGTAAGGGTTAAGATTTGAGATAGAGTTCAAGTTGAATGGTGAATGGTTAAGGTTTGAGATAGGGTTAACGGTGAATGGTTAAGGTAAGTTTTAGGGTTTGAGATAGGGTTAAAGATGAGTTTTAAGGTTTGAGATAAGGTTAGCGGTGAATGGTTAAGGTAAGGGTTAAGATTTGAGATAGGGTTAAAGGTGAAGGGTTAAGGTTTGAGATAGGGTTAAAGGTGAATGGTTAAGGTTTGAGATAGGGTTAAAGGTGAAGGGTTAAGGGTTAAGGTTTGCGATAGGGTTAAAGGTGAGTTTTAAGGTTTGAGATAGGGTTAAAGGTGAATGGTTAAGGATTGAGATAGGGTTAAAGGTGAAGGGTTAATGGTTAAGGATTGAGATAGGGTTAAAGGTGAGTTTTAAGGTTTGAGATAGGGTTAAAGGTGAATGGTTAAGGTTTGAGATAGGGTTAAAGGTGAATAGTTAAGCTAAGGCGTACAGTTTGAAAGGATACAAATAAGAGTGCCTGTCACTTGGATTGAACCTGCGATCCTGGGAGCCACAGAATGCTGTTGAAGCCTGTCCTCTATCTCCATCTACAACAGCCTAGCAAGCCACAAGCCTACTAGACAGTAATAATTGCCCTTAGTGGACAGCATATTAGGCATCTCCCAACATGTATTTATTTTTCCAGGCAAGTCAGTTAAGAACAAATTCTTATTTACAATGACAGCCGACCCTAGCCAAGTCCTAATCACCATCTGTGATTGGGATTCCCATAGAGCCAATTGCACACCGCCCTATGGGACTCGCAATCACCGCACGGTTGTGATACAGCCTGGAATCAAACCAGGGTCTGTAATGAGTCCTCTAGCACTGAGAGGCAGTGCCATAGCCCACTGAGATGTAGTGCCTTAAACCGCTGTGATACAGCCTGGAATGGAACCAGGGTCTGTAGTGACGCCTCTAAGCACTGAGATGCAGTGTCTTAGACCGCAGTGATACAGCCTGGAATCAAACCAGGGTCTGTAGTGACACCTCTAAGCACTGAGATGCAGTGTCTTAGACCGCAGTGATACAGCCTGGAATCGAACCAGGGTCTGTAGTGACGCCTCTAAGCACTGAGATGCAGTGTCTTAGACCACTGTGATACAGCCTGGAATCAAACCAGGGTCTGTAGTGACGCCTCTAAGCACTGAGATGCAGTGTCTTAGACCGCAGTGATACAGCCTGGAATGGAACCAGGGTCTGTAGTGACGCCTCTAAGCACTGAGATGCAGTGCCTTAGACCGCTACGCCACTCGGGAGGTGGACAGCTGCCAAATATTGACGTGGATCTGGTGTGACATGGCTGTGGATGAGACTGGACAGCCATCAGTAGAACTATGTGCTGTATGTCCGCCTTAATACTTGAAAAGAAAAGTTATGGATGGAGGTAAATTAAATGTTACTTTTAAACTGTATTTTCTTATTACTTTCTGATTTACCACATATGAATCACGTCTCTCGTATGTGTTACGTTGCTGGATTTGAACTGGCGAACTCTCTCTGATATTGACGGTGAAGCTGAATTAATGTGTGGCCCACGGTATCAGACAACACACCAAATCCCCAGCAAAGCCAGAAACATTCTTCCCGCTTAGACTCTTGACATTTGTTTTTCATCATGAACTTTTAAAGGTCACAGAGGCAGGACTGTAAGTTTGGGGTCGGTGTATTTGCATGAATTTAATAACCTCAGTCTTTCTCTCCCTCTCTCTCCAGAAGAAACTGCAATATTGTTTGACTTAAAGACTGTTGTTTTACTACCACAGTCATTGTCTCTCTCTGTTTGACTTAAAGACTGTTGTTTAACTACCTCAGTCCTTCTCTCTCTCTGTTTGACTTAAAGACTGTTGTTTAACTACCTCAGTCATTGTCTCTCTCTGTTTGACTGATTAGTCTCTCCTTTCTACCTCTGCAAACCAGTGTGTAAAAAAAAAAATGAAAGTTCAGTTTCATCAGCATATTTTGTCAATATTTTCAAGACATATTTTTTATGAGAACTTTTAACACTTAAAAAGTGTTTTAAGACACACACACACACACACACACACACACACACACACACACACACACACACACACAGCATCCCGAGCCGACTAGGTGAGATGTCTGCCGATGTGCCCTTGAGCAAGGCACTTAACCCCTAAACGCTCCTGTAGGAAGGCTAAATAACTGAAATGTAAATGTCATGCGTACAGTCACAGAACATTACAGTGTTTGACTCCAAGTTACAGTGTTTGACTCCACGTTACAGTGTTTGACTCCAAGTTACAGTGTTTGACTCCAACCATTTAGCTAACTGGGAGTGTCTGGGTAAATCTTTTAAAACCTCAAATTACAAACGGAAATGACTCATTTAGATTTTTAAACACTATTCAGCTTCTGTTTTTTTTGTTTTTTTAAGTCAACAACTGACAACAGTGGCACAGTCCTTGTTCTGACTGACTGATGTCATTCATTTCATGGTGTCACGTTCTGACCTTTATTTCCTTTGTTCTGTATTTAGTTAGTATGGTCAGGGCGTGAGTTGGGTGGGCAGTCTATGTTTGTTTTTCTATGATTTGGGTATTTCTATGTTTCGGCCTAGTATGGTTCTCAATCAGAGGCAGGTGTCATTGGTTGTCTCTGATTGAGAATCATACTTAGGTAGCCTGGGTTTCACTGTGTGTTTGTGGGTGATTGTTCCTGTCTCTGTGTTTTGCACCAGATAGGACTGTTTAGGATTTCACACGGTTCTTGTTTTTGTAGTCAGTTGTTCATGTGTACGTTTACATATTAAAAGAACCATGGACACTTACCACGCCGCATATTGGTCCTCTGATCCTTTTCGCCTCTCCTCTTCGGAAGAAGAGGAGGAAATCCCTGACACATGGAGTCTATATAGTTTCTAGATAACTTTATAAAGACGTTTAGAGATTCAAGATGACACCAGTCGTTGTTCTATTAACTTCAGAAATATGAACATGACTCCCTAGAGGGCCCTTTACTACGGTGGCCCTATAAGGGACAAACTACCAACCACAAAATAGCCACTTGCATTGACTTCCCTACTGACTGTGTTCGTTGGAGAATCTGTGTCATGAATAATTCAGGTAAAAAATAGAGTCAATGGTAGGAGGAAGCAGCTAGAGCCACTGACACCTCCGAGGTCATTCTTAATGGGGACAGGAAAAAGAAAGGTGAGAGCCTGGGGTTTCCTGCCGTGCCATCATGAGTTGAATCGCAAATGTATTGGATTACTATATTATTAATTCCCTTATAGCCGACTGTATAGTAGAGTATTGGCCCTCTTTTCCATCTGACAGAGGAACTATTTATACAGGTGAGAGAGTTCAATCACATACCCTGCCAGAATGCATTGCCACACCAACACTCTCAACTTCCTTCATAAGAACACTAGTGTCAGTCACCAGGATTATGCATCCGCATTGGACAGGTTGGGAAACAGTTGATATTGGACAGGTTGGGAAACGGCTAAGATTGAACAGGTTGGGAACGGCTGAGATTGGACAGGTTGGGTAATGGCTGATATTGGACAGGTTGGGAAATGGCTGATATTGGACAGGTTGGGAAATGGCTGATATTGGACAGGTTGGGAAACGGCTGATATTGGACAGGTTGGGTAATGGCTGATATTGGACAGGTTGGGAAATGGCTGATATTGGACAGGTTGGGAAACGGCTGATATTGGACAGGTTGGGTAATGGCTGATATTGGACAGGTTGGGTAATGGCTGATATTGAACAGGTTGGGAACGGCTGAGATTGGACAGGTTGGGAACGGCTGAGATTGGACAGGTTGGGAAACGGCTGATATTGGACAGGTTGGGTAACGGCTGATATTGGACAGGTTGGGTAATGGCTGATATTGGACAGGTTGGGTAATGGCTGATATTGAACAGGTTGGGAACGGCTGAGATTGGACAGGTTGGGAACGGCTGAGATTGGACAGGTTGGGAAACGGCTGATATTGGACAGGTTGGGTAACGGCTGATATTGGACAGGTTGGGTAATGGCTGATATTGGACAGGTTGGGTAATGGCTGATATTGGACAGGTTGGGTAATGGCTGATATTGGACAGGTTGGATAATGGCTGATATTGGACAGGTTGGGTAATGGCTGATATTGGACAGGTTGGGTAATGGCTGATATTGAACAGGTTGGGTAATGGCTGATAGTGGACAGGTTGGGTAATGGCTGATAGTGGACAGGTTGGGTAATGGCTGATATTGGACAGGTTGGGTAATGGCTGATATTGGACAGGTTGGGTAATGGCTGATATTGGACAGGTTGGGTAATGGCTGATATTGAACAGGTTGGGTAATGGCTGATATTGGACAGGTTGGGTAATGGCTGATACTGAACAGGTTGGGAAGGGCTGATATTGAACAGGTTGGGAAGGGCTGATATTGAACAGGTTGGGAAGGGCTGATATTGGACAGGTTGGGTAATGGCTGATATTGAACAGGTTGGGTAATGGCTGATATTGGACAGGTTGGGTAATGGCTGATATTGGACAGGTTGGGTAATGGCTGATATTGGACAGGTTGGGTAATGGCTGATATTGGACAGGTTGGGTAATGGCTGATATTGAAAAGGTTGGGTAATGGCTGATATTGGACAGGTTGGGTAATGGCTGATACTGAACAGGTTGGGAAGGGCTGATATTGAACAGGTTGGGAAGGGCTGATATTGAACAGGTTGGGAAGGGCTGATATTGAACAGTTTGGGAAGGGCTGATATTGAACAGGTTGGGAAGGGCTGATATTGAACAGGTTGGGAAGAGCTGATATTGAACAGGTTGGGAGGGGCTGATATTGAACAGGTTGGGTAATGGCTGATATTGAACAGGTTGGGAGGGGCTGATATTGGACAGGTTGGGAAGGGCTGATATTGAACAGGTTGGGAAGAGCTGATATTGAACAGGTTGGGAGGGGCTGATATTGAACAGGTTGGGAGGGGCTGATATTGAACAGGTTGGGAGGGGCTGATACTGAACAGGTTGGGAAGGGCTGATATTGAACAGGTTGGGAAGGGCTGATATTGAACAGGTTGGGAAGGGCTGATATTGAACAGGTTGGGAAGGGCTGATATTGAACAGGTTGGGAAGGGCTGATACTGAACAGGTTGGGAAGGGTTGATATTGAACAGGTTGGGAAGGGCTGATATTGGACAGGTTGGGTAATGGCTGATATTGGACAGGTTGGGTAATGGCTGCTATTGGACAGGTTGGGTAATGGCTGATATTGGACAGGTTGGGTAATGACTGATATTGGACAGGTTGGGTAATGGCTGATATTGGACAGGTTGGGTAATGGCTGATATTGGACAGGTTGGGTAATGGCTGATACTGAACAGGTTGGGAAGGGCTGATACTGAACAGGTTGGGAGGGGCTGATATTGAACAGGTTTGGAAGGGCTGATATTGAACAGGTTGGGTAATGACTGATATTGAACAGGTTGGGAAAGGCTGATATTGAACAGGTTGGGTAATGACTGATACTGAACAGGTTGGGAGGGGCTGATATTGAACAGGTTGAGGTTGGGTAACGGCTGATATTGAACAGGTTGGGAAGGGCTGATACTGAACAGGTTGGGAAGGGCTGATATTGAACAGGTTGGGAGGGGCTGATATTGAACAGGTTGGGAATGACTGATATTGAACAGGTTGGGAGGGGTTGATATTGAACAGGTTGAAAGGGCGAAAATGGCCCACAACTGTATTTTCTGGAGGTTTGAATGTTTAATTGAAGACGTCTCGGGAGTTTCTATAGTTTAAGAGGGTCAGTCTAGTTTAGATAAAACCTCAGGCCTGTCTGTGAGAGGCGAGTTCAAAGGTCAATTATTGATCAAATCAAATAGCAAGCTACTACTGTACCGTGCGATGTGCTGTGAAACATATTGATTTACACTGTTTCTTCCTTTAAAAGTTTTGAGCTTTATGCCGCGACGGTTTGTGGTAGACGGTGGCAGATTGTGGTAAATTGCGTCAATCACTACGTCATAGAATCCTGCATCACCCATCAAGCTGTGCTGCAGCACGCCTCAACTTTTAAAGGAAGAACTACACTACATGACCAAAAGTGTAAGAACACCTCTTGATTCAGTTATTTCAGCCACACCCTTTTGCTGACAGGTGTATCTAATTGTGCATGGGACGGCAGGGTAGCCTAGTGCAGGGTAGCCTAGTGGTTAGAGTGTTGGACTAGTAACTGGAAGTTTTGCAAGTTCAAACCACTGAGCTGACAAGGTACAAATCTGTCGTTCTGCCCCTGAACAGGCAGTTAACCCACTGTTCCTAGGCCTTCATTGAAAATAAGAATTTGTTCTTAACTGACTTGCCTAGTTAAATAAAGGTAAACCATTTAAATTAAATACAACTATGCAATCTACATAGACATTGTCAGTATAATGGCCCTTACTGAAATAGCCGATCCAGTGACTTTCAACGTGGTGCCGTCGTAGGATGCCACCTTTCCAACAAGCCAGTTCATCAAATTTCCAAACTGCCTCAGGAAGAAACGTCAGCAAAAGATGTGTTTGTCGGGAGCTTCATGAAACGGATTCCATGGCCGAACAGCCATGGAGTAAGGATAAGATCACCATGCGCAATGCAAAGCATTGGCTGGAGTGGTGTAAAGTTCGTCGCCATTGGACTCAGTGGAAACACGTTCGCTGGTGTGATGAATCATGCTTCACCATCTGGCAGTCCGACAGACAAATCTGGGTTTGGCGGATGTCAGGAGAACGCTGCCTGCCCCAATGCATAGTGCCAAATGTAAAGTTTGGTGGAGGAGGAATAATGGTCTGGGGCTGGTTTTCATGGTTCGGGCCCCTTAGTTCCAGTGAAGGGAAATTTTAACGCTACAGCATACAATGACATTTTATATGATTCTGTGCTTCCAACTTTGTGGCAACAGTTTGGGGAAGGCCCTTTCCTGTTTCAGCATGACAATGCCCAAAAGCGTGGTCCATACATAAATGGTTTGTGGAGATCGGTGTGGAAGAACTTGACTGGCCTGCAGAGAGCCCTAACCTCAACCACATCAAACACCTTTGGGATGAATTGGAATGCCGAACATCAGTGTCCGACCTCACTAATGCTCTTGTGGCTGAACGGAAGCAAGTCCCCGCAGCAATGTTCCAACATCTAGTGGAAAGCCTTCCAAGAAGAGTGGAGGCTGTTATAGCAGCAATGTTCCAACATCTAGTGGAAAGTCTTTCCAGAAGATTGGAGGCTGTTATAGCAGCAAATGGGGACCAACTCTATATTAATGCCCATTTGGGAATGAGATGTTCAACGAGCAGTGTCCACATACTTTTAGCCAAGCAGTGTATATTGTTAGGGGCCAGGTAAATTAACGGGTCCAAAAAGACCCATATTGTGATAATTTAACGAGATCAAATCTCTATTACCAACATTTAATCAGGAGAGTTCAGGCCGCCTTAGGGAGTGAAGCAGACTCACACACTATGAATGGCAGGTCCCTACATGCAATTACA
The DNA here is from genome assembly GCF_002021735.2 of Oncorhynchus kisutch. Taxonomy (NCBI): domain Eukaryota; kingdom Metazoa; phylum Chordata; class Actinopteri; order Salmoniformes; family Salmonidae; genus Oncorhynchus; species Oncorhynchus kisutch. Next base: position 7,757,647 of record NW_022261981.1, on the reverse strand, counting down.
GTGAGTGCTGGTGTTCCTGTACTGGTACAGTATTGGACTCGAAGGCTTCTTGATAATACTGTAGTGAGCAGAGAAGGACAACGCCTCTACTCTACATCCATAAATGACACCCTATCCCTTATAGAGGACACTACGTTTGACCAGGATCCATCAAAAGTAGGGCAATACATAGGGAATAGGGTGCCGTTGCTGACGCTGCCCCAGAATGCTTAGAGGCCTCAGCTACAATGAATTCTATGAATAAATATCAGCACTTCCCCATCCATTTAGTCATTGTGTCACACAGTGAGTTCTGAACGGAGACAGAAGATGGAACAGAGAACTCAATAAACAGCCTGATAGGTCTGACACCCCGGAACCAGCTTGGAATACTGCAGAAACCCTCAATGTGTTGTGTATGTTTGTCACTGCACTGTCATGTATACTGAACAGCATGCAGACATGTCTAAGATTTTACTAAGTTATAGTTCATATAAAGGAAATCAGTCAATTGAAAGAAATTCATTAGGCCCAAATCTATAGATTTCACATGCCTGGGAGTACAGACATACATCTGTTGGTCACAGACACCTTTAAAACAATGTAGGCGTGTGGATCAGAGAACCAGTCAGTATCTGGTGTGGAACAGAGAACCAGTCAGTATCTGGTGTGGATCAGAGAACCAGTCAGTATCTGGTGTGGATCAGAGAATCAGTCAGTATCTGGTGTGACCACCATTTGCCTCATGCAGCGCTACACATCTCCTTGTCTTAATTCTGACGAGGCTGTTGATTGTAGCCTTCTAGAATGTTGTCCCAGTCCTCTTCAATGCTTGTGCGAAGTTGATGGATATGGGTGGGAACATGCTCAATGGGTGACATGTCTGTTGAGTTTAGCAGGCCGTGGGAGAACTGGGACATTTTCAGTTAGCAGGAACTGTGCACAGATCCTAAAACTTGGGGCTGTGCATTATCATGCTGAAACATGAGGTGATGGCGGTGGATGAATGGCACGACAATGGGCCTCAGCATCCCATCATGGTATCTCTGTGCATTCAAACTGCCATCGATAATATGCAATTGTGTTCGTTGTCCGTATCTTATACCTGCCCATACCATAACCCCACCTCCACTATGGGGCACGCTGTTCACAAAAGTTGACATTAGGAAACCGCTCGCCCACACCACACCATACACATGGTCTGCGGTTGTGAGGACAGTTGGACATACTGCCAAAACGTCTAAAATGGCTTATGGTAGAGAAATTAACATTACATTCTCTGGCAAGAGCCAATGTCATTCTCTGCTCAAGACTTGATACATCTGTGGCATTATGTTCTGTGACAAAACAGAACATTTTTAGGGTGGCCTTTTATTTTCCCCAGCACAAGGTGCACCTGCGTAGTGATCGTGCTGTTTAATCATCGTCTTCATATGCCACACCTGTCAGGCGAGGGGAATACAGGTGAATGGAATACTCACTAACATAGAGGTAAACACATTTGTGCACTTTTTGTGTGTGTATTTAAAATGTTATTTAAGAATATGAAACATAATACCGAATCTTTACACGTCGCTTTATATTTTTGTTCAGTGTAATTGGATGATGAAATGAAAAGAATAGCATATTTTATTTTATTTTATTTTATTTCACCTTTATTTAACCAGGTAGGCTAGTTGAGAACACCTTTATTTAACCAGGTAGGCTAGTTGAGAACAAGTTCTCATTTACAACTGCGACCTGGCCAAGATAAAGCATAGCAGTGTGAACAGACAACACAGAGTTACACATGGAGTAAACAATTAACAAGTCAATAACACAGTAGAAAAGAAAGAAAGAGAATTGCGTAGCACCATAACACCTAGCGTCCCAGTTAGCTACAGTTGTTTTCACTTCATTTGCTGCAGGAAATGCTGTAGTTTATTCAAGCTTTTAAAATGCGTTTTTAAAGGCATCTATAGCTTGTAATTTCCACTGTGAAATGTCAGACTTGATTTGCCCCGATGGAAAATGTATCAACAAAACAAAACATTGCAATTGATTATAATCCACATAAAAATGCACATCTCCTGTTGCTGCAGGATTATTGTCCTTATGTGAGAAACTGGTCACATTAAATCTGTAAATTACAACTGAAAGCTTGCTAAGACAACTTACGATGTAAATCGTAGATGGTAATATGGTAATACAACTCAGCATAACTTAATTAAATGTAAACTATCAAAACGCCTGTCCCCATCATTGGAACCCTAATCATATGGTTTTCAGTGATAAACCCGTCCTCAGCTCCACAGTAACGCCTCAGATCTGACTTTCAGTTTGACATGTCTGTCTGATCGACCGATCAACCGGGCGGGCTCAGATCTGTCAGTCTAAGTGCTGTTGTAGTTAAGATGTCCATACTAAGTAGCCTAATGTATTTCAGATTTCATAAATCAACTTCAGGCAGTCAGGCTTTCACAGTCTGTATATTACCACGCAGACGGCAGAGTTCTGGTGCTGATTTTAGTCCCGTCTCAGAGTTTGTCTGAGCAGTGTCTTAATGTCATGCTAAAACCTACTCTGAGCAGTGTCTTAACATCATGCTAAAATCTACTCTGAGCAGTGTCTTAACATCATGCTAAAATCTACTCTGAGCAGTGTCTTAACATTATGCTAAAATCTACTCTGAGCAGTGTCTTAACATCATGCTAAAACCTACTCTGAGCAGTGTCTTAACATCATGGTAAAACCTACTCTGAGCAGTGTCTTAACATCATGCTAAAATCTACTCTGAGCAGTGTATTAACATCATGGTAAAACCTACTCTGAGCAGTGTCTTAACATCATGCTAAAATCTACTCTGAGCAGTGTCTTAACATCATGGTAAAACCTACTCTGAGCAGTGTCTTAACATCATGCTAAAATCTACTCTGAGCTCAGAGTTTTTTCTTCGTTTTTAACAGGATGCTAGGACTTTTTCTGAGATGCTTTGTGGGTATGGGCCCAGATCCCTGTTCTGGGAGCAGCTCAGATCAGATCCCTATCTTAGTGTCCTGGGAGCAGCTCAGATCAGATCCCTATCTTAGTGTCCTGGGAGCAGCTCAGATCAGATCCCTATCTTAGTGTCCTGGGAGCAGCTCAGATCAGATCCCTATCTTAGTGTCCTGGGAGCAGCTCAGATCAGATCCCTATCTTAGTGTCCTGGGAGAAGCTCAGATCAGATCCCTATTTTAGTGTTCTGGGAGCAGCTCAGATCAGATCACCTATCTTAGTGTTCTGGGAGCAGCTCAGATCAGATCCGTATTTTAGTGTCCTGGGAGCAGCTCAGATCAGATCCATATTTTAGTGTTCTGGGAGCAGCTCAGATCAGATCCCTATCTTAGTGTCCTGGGAGCAGCTCAGATCAGATCACCTATCTTAGTGTTCTGGGAGCAGCTCAGATCAGATCCGTATTTTAGTGTCCTGGGAGCAGCTCAGATCAGATCCCTATCTTAGTGTCCTGGGAGCACCTCAGATCAGATCCCTATCTTAGTGTCCTGGGAGCAGCTCAGATCAGATCCGTATTTTAGTGTCCTGGGAGCAGCTCAGATCAGTTCCATATTTTAGTGTCCTGGGAGCAGCTCAGATCAGATCACCTATCTTAGTGTTCTGGGAGCAGCTCAGATCAGATCCGTATTTTAGTGTCCTGGGAGCAGCTCAGATCAGATCCCTATCTTAGTGTCCTGGGAGCAGCTCAGATCAGATCCCTATCTTAGTGTCCTGGGAGCAGCTCAGATCAGATCCCTATCTTAGTGTCCTGGGAGCAGCTCAGATCAGATCCCTATCTTAGTGTCCTGGGAGCAGCTCAGATCAGATCCCTATCTTAGTGTCCTGGGAGCAGCTCAGATCAGATCCCTATCTTAGTGTCCTGGGAGCAGCTCAGATCAGATCCCTATCTTAGTGTTCTCGGAGCAGCTCAGATCAGATCCGTATTTTAGTGTCCTGGGAGCAGCTAAGATCAGATCCGTATTTTAGTGTCCTGGGAGCAGCTCAGATCAGATCCATATTTTAGTGTCCGGGGAGCAGCTCAGATCAGATCCCTATCTTAGTGTCCTGGGAGCAGCTCAGATCAGATCCCTATCTTAGTGTCCTGGGAGCAGCTCAGATCAGATCCGTATTTTAGTGTCCTGGGAGCAGCTCAGATCAGTTCCATATTTTAGTGTCCTGGGAGCAGCTCAGATCAGATCACCTATCTTAGTGTTCTGGGAGCAGCTCAGATCAGATCCGTATTTTAGTGTCCTGGGAGCAGCTCAGATCAGATCCCTATCTTAGTGTCCTGGGAGCAGCTCAGATCAGATCCCTATCTTAGTGTCCTGGGAGCAGCTCAGATCAGATCCCTATCTTAGTGTCCTGGGAGCAGCTCAGATCAGATCCCTATCTTAGTGTCCTGGGAGCAGCTCAGATCAGATCCCTATCTTAGTGTCCTGGGAGCAGCTCAGATCAGATCCCTATCTTAGTGTCCTGGGAGCAGCTCAGATCAGATCCCTATCTTAGTGTTCTGGGAGCAGCTCAGATCAGATCCGTATTTTAGTGTCCTGGGAGCAGCTAAGATCAGATCCGTATTTTAGTGTCCTGGGAGCAGCTCAGATCAGATCCATATTTTAGTGTCCGGGGAGCAGCTCAGATCAGATCCCTATCTTAGTGTCCTGGGAGCAGCTCAGATCAGATCCATATTTTAGTGTCCTGGGAGCAGCTCAGATCAGATCCCTATCTTAGTGTCCTGGGAGCAGCTCAGATCAGATCACCTATCTTAGTGTCCTGGGAGCAGCTCAGATCAGGACTCTATCTTAGTGTCCTGGGAGCAGCTCAGATCAGATCCCTATCTTAGTGTCCTGGGAGCAGCTCAGATCAGATCCATATTTTAGTGTCCTGGGAGCAGCTCAGATCAGATCCCTATCTTAGTGTCCTGGGAGCAGCTCAGATCAGATCACCTATCTTAGTGTCCTGGGAGCAGCTCAGATCAGATCCGTATTTTAGTGTCCTGGGAGCAGCTCAGATCAGATCCTTATATTAGTGTGATTGTTATAAGCTTGTTGTTTATTGGTTCTGACTTGGTTCTGTGATAATAAACCTTCGGTTTAGGTTCCTCTGCGGTCTTATCCCTGCTGGTTGAGCTGCAGACTCTTAAACCAACATAGATATGGGCAGTCACTCCTGGGAGCAGCTCAGATCAGATCCTTATATTAGTGTGATTGTTATAAGCTTGTTGTTTATTGGTTCTGACTTGGTTCTGTGATAATAAACCTTCGGTTTAGGTTCCTCTGCGGTCTTATCCCTGCTGGTTGAGCTGCAGACTCTTAAACCAACATAGATATGGGCAGTCACTTCAACCCCAGACCTACATAGAACATTGTGGTGATCTGGAATATGGGGTTAAACACCCTGTTGAATTCAGTCCCAGGCTACACAGATAAAGTTATCAGAGTCAGTTTCAACCCTCCCTCTCTCCTTCTCTCTCCCTCTCTCCTTCTCTCTCCCTCTCTTCCTCTCTCCCTCTCTCTCTCTCTCTCTCTCTCTCTCTCCCTCCCTCTCTCCCCCTCTCCCTCTCTCCTTCTCTCTCCCTCTCTCCTTCTCTCTCCCTCTCTCCTTCTCTCTCCCTCTCTCCTTCTCTCTCCCTCTCTCCTTCTCTCTCCCTCTCTCCTTCTCTCTCCCTCTCTCCCTCTCTCCTTCTCTCTCCCTCTCTTCCTCTCTCCCTCTCTCTCTCTCTCTCTCCCTCCCTCTCTCCCCCTCTCCCTCTCTCCTTCTCTCTTCGTCTCTCCCTCCCTCCCTCTCTCCCCCTCTCCCCTTCTCCCTCTCTCCTTCTCTCTCCCTCTCTCCTTCTCTCTCCCTCTCTCCTTCTCTCTCCCTCTCTCCTTCTCTCTCCCTCTCTCCTTCTCTCTCCCTCTCTCCCTCTCTCCTTCTCTCTCCCTCTCTTCCTCTCTCCCTCTCTCTCTCTCTCTCTCCCTCCCTCTCTCCCCCTCTCCCTCTCTCCTTCTCTCTTCGTCTCTCCCTCCCTCCCTCTCTCCCCCTCTCCCCTTCTCCCTCTCTCCTTCTCTCTTCCTCTCTCCCTCCCTCCCTCTCTCCCCCTCTCCCTCTCTCCCTCTCTCCTTCTCTCTCCCTCTCTCCCTCTCTCTCTCCCTCCCTCCCTCCTTCCATCCATCCACCTGCCCACCAGGCCGTGGTATTTACAAGATGGGATTTCTAAGACTCAAACTGCTCAGTTGTATAAACATTCAGCAAGCAGCATTAGACTTATTCAAACCATGTAGTAGTGATAGGCTTGTTAATGCAGCTGTTTAAGGGCAATACGTGCTTCCCAAACCCCACTGTATTCCCTGTATAGCGCATATAGACCTTGGTCACGCTTAGTGCACTATACAGTGAATAGAATGCCGTTTAGGGCGCAGGCAATGTGTGATTGCTCTTTGTTGTAGACTTTGGGATATTTGAATTCCATTTTCTTACTAACAGGCCAAGGCAAACATCCAGAATGTAATCAGTACTCCGGGGCCAGCGTGTCAAAGCACAGCAGCGTCAACCTCTTAAATGTTTCCAGTGTGACCTCTATCATCAAATAATTACCATCTAATCGGCACTGGGTATGTTTATCTAGGGGTAGCTAAAGGGGTGACTTGGTTGTGGCGAAGGGGGGGGGGGGATTGCAATCTTTGGTGTACATGGCATATGCATTGGAACAAAAAAGGAATCCTTAATTCACCATATCAATGATTAAACATGTTTTTAAAAAGGGTTCATCAGATGACAATAGGCTAAACGTTGTTATTTTGATTCACTTCAGGGCAAACAGCTGTGTAACAACTCTCTAGGACACGGAGGACAACAATTGGACATTCATCTAATTTCTGTGTTTTGCTTTTGTTTCAATTGCACGGCCTTCACAGCTAAATCAACCCCAAGGCTAGTCTCTTAGCAGAGAGGGGGAAAAGGGGATTAGCCAAATATCATTGAAGCGCGCAATTATAAAACAAGATCTGATTTATGAATTAAAACAGCAGACAAATCACGGGCCAGATTAGCTCATAACACAGACACAGCGGGAAGACAAATCCTCACCAGCCACTATTGAAGTCTGACAGTAATTGATGATAAAGCGAAAAGGTTTGTAGGAAACCATAGGTGTCAGAGCTCTTCTCTTTTACCGTGCAGGCTTGATCCTTCCTCCACACCGTCAGTGGTATAAGAATGGGGAGATCTATAGTCCTGTTAGTGGTATAAGAATGGGGAGATCTATACTCCTGTTAGTGGTATAAGAATGGGGAGATCTATAGTCCTGTTAGTGGTAGAGGGATGGGGAGATCTATAGTCCTGTTAGTGGTAGAGGGATGGGGAGATCTATACTCCTGTTAGTGGTATAAGAATGGGGAGATCTATACTCCTGTTAGTGGTATAAGAATGGGGAGATCTATACTCCTGGTAGTGGTAGAGGGATGGGGAGATCTATACTCCTGTTAATGGTAGTGTAATGGGGAGATCTATAGTCCTGGTAGTGGTAGAGGGATGGGGAGATCTATACTCCTGTTAGTGGTAGAGGGATGGGGAGATCTGTACTCCTGTTGGTGGTAGAGGGATGGGGAGATCTATAGTCCTGTTAGTGGTAGAGGGATGGGGAGATCTATACTCCTGTTAGTGGTATAAGAATGGGGAGATCTATACTCCTGTTAGTGGTATAAGAATGGGGAGATCTATACTCCTGGTAGTGGTAGAGGGATGGGGAGATCTATACTCCTGTTAATGGTAGTGTAATGGGGAGATCTATAGTCCTGGTAGTGGTAGAGGGATGGGGAGATCTATACTCCTGTTAGTGGTAGAGGGATGGGGAGATCTGTACTCCTGTTGGTGGTAGAGGGATGGGGAGATCTATACTCCTGTTAGTGGTAGAGGGATGGGGAGATCTATACTCCTGTTAGTGGTAGAGGGATGGGGAGATCTATACTCGTGGTAGTGGTAGAGGGATGGGGAGATCTGTACTCCTGTTAGTGGTATAAGAATGGGGAGATCTATACTCCTGGTAGTGGTAGAGGGATGGGGGGATCTATACTCCTGGTAGTGGTAGAGGGTTGGGGAGATCTATACTCCTGTCTAATGATCCACTTAAAAAGGCAGACATTTAAAACTAATTTCACCATATTTGCAGACAGACAATCTGTATATATATGTTTGTAGTTATTTCTGTGACCCTCCTTTATCCAGGTGAGTCAACGTAGGACATCGTATTCACTATGATGTCCTGGCCAGTGACGACTGGGGAGAAGTAACCTTGGTAACCATCAAAATAATAAATACCATAAAAATACATTAAACTCAGTGTAGAAGATCGCCATGACAACCCAGAATGACAGGGACATGTAACAAACACACAGGGAAAGGAAGAATAGTTAGAGCACAATGAGAACAGACATCGCAACACAGGGACAGAACAGCATGGACAAAAACACAACATCTAGCAGAAACAGTCTACTGTCTACTATCTATGTTGACTGTTTACTATCTATGTTGACTGTCTACTATCTATGTTGACTGTCTACTATCTATGTTGACTGTCTACTGTACTAACATAGATAGTACGGTCAACATAGACAGTACAGTCAATATAGATAGTAGACAGTCAACATAGATAGTAGACAGTCAACATAGATAGTAGACAGTCAACATAGATAGTAAACAGTCAACATAGATAGTAGACAGTCAACATAGATAGTAGACAGTCAACATAGATAGTAGACGGCCAACATAGACAGTACAGTCAACATAGATAGTAGACGGCCAACATAGACAGTACAGTCAACATAGATAGTAGACAGTCAACATAGATAGTAGACAGTCAACATAGACAATAGACAGTCAACATAGATAGTAGACGGCCAACATAGACAGTACAGTCAACATAGATAGTAGACGGCCAACATAGACAGTACAGTCAACATAGATAGTAGACGGCCAACATAGACAGTACAGTCAACATAGATAGTAGACGGCCAACATAGATAGTAGACAGTCAACATAGATAGTAGACAGTCAACATAGACAATAGACAGTCAACATAGATAGTAGACGGCCAACATAGACAGTACAGTCAACATAGATAGTAGACGGCCAACATAGACAGTACAGTCAACATAGATAGTAGACGGCCAACATAGACAGTACAGTCAACATAGATAGTAGACGGCCAACATAGACAGTACAGTCAACATAGATAGTAGACAGTCAACATAGATAGTAGACAGTCAACATAGATAGTAGACGGCCAACATAGATAGTAGACAGCCTGCATAGACAATAGACAGTCAACATAGACAGCATACAGTCAACACAGATATTAGACAGTCAACATAGACAATAGACAGTCAACATAGATAGCAGACAGTCAACATAGATAGTAGACAGTCAAGATAGACAGTAGACAGTCAACATAGACAGTAGACAGTCAACATAGATAGTAGACAGCCTGCATAGACAATAGACAGTCAACATAGACAGCATACAGTCAACACAGATATTAGACAGTCAACATAGACAATAGACAGTCAACATAGATAGCAGACAGTCAACATAGATAGTAGACAGTCAAGATAGACAGTAGACAGTCAGCATAGATAGTAGACAGTCAAGATAGACAGTAGACAGTCAACATAGACAGTAGACAGTCAACATAGATAGCAGACAGTCAACATAGATAGTAAACAGTCAACATAGACAGCATACAGTCAGCATAGATAGTAAACAGTCAACAAAGACAGTAAACAGTCAACATAGATAGTAGACAGTCAAGATAGACAGTAGACAGTCAACATAGATAGTAGACAGTCAACATACATAGTAGACAGTCACCATATACAGTAGACAGTCAACATAGATAGTAGACAGTCAACATAGATAGTAGACAGTCACCATATACAGTAGACAGTCAAGGTAGACAGTAGACAGTCAACATAGACAGTAGACAGTCAACATAGACAGTCAACATAGACAGTCAACATAGACAGTAGACAGTCAACATAGATAGTAGACAGTCAACATAGATAGTAGACAGTCAACATAGATAGTAGACAGTCAACATAGATAGTAGACAGTCAACATAGACAGTCAACATAGACAGTCAACATAGACAGTAGACAGTCAACATAGATAGTAGACAGTCAACATAGATAGTAAACAGTCAACATAGATAGTAGACAGTCAACATAGACAGTAAACAGTCAACATAGATGGTAGACAATCAACATAGATAGTAGACAGTCAACATAGATAGTAGACAGTCAACATAGATAGTAAACAGTCAACATAGATAGTAGACAGTCAACATAGATAGTAGACGGCCAACATAGATAGTAGACAGCCTGCATAGACAATAGACAGTCAACATAGACGGTAGACAGTCAAGGTAGACAGTAGACAGTCCACATAGACAGTAGGCAGTCAACGTAGACAGTCAACATAGACAGTAGACAGTCAACATAGATAGTAGACAGTCAACATAGATAGTAGACAGTCAACATAGACAATAGACAGTCAACATAGACAGTCAACGTAGGCAGTAGACAGTCAACATAGATAGTAGACAGTCAACATAGATAATAGACAGTCAACGTAGACAGTAGACAGTCAACATAGATAGTAGACAGTCAACATAGATAGTAGACAGTCAACATAGACAATAGACAGTCAACACAGACAGTCAACGTAGACAGTAGACAGTCAACATAGATAGTAGACAGTCAACATAGATAGTAGACAGTCAACATAGACAGTAGACAGTCATCAATACATCTGATTGAACAGCAGGTACGGTATCGGCAGGTACGGTATACGGTAGCAGGTACGGTATGTAAGAAAAAAGGTAAAGTGTCCATTTTGCAATGATATCCCTTAACTCTGTAAATTCCATATTGTGAAGTGTTTTAAATAAAACATGTATTTGTGTTAAGAGAGAGACAGAGGGAGAGAAAGAATAAAGAAAGAAAGACAGGCAGAAAGACAGATATAGTGAGACGAAACCTCTCTCTCCCCCTTGAGATTGACAAACCACTGCCAGAGGATTTGGTGGTTTATCACTCTGTAGGATCAGAGTCAAGATGTTTCATGGGGGGAGACGGAGGCATAAGGAGGAAGCCATGCCACAACATGATGAGAATCCCTCTCATTAATCAGACTTATTAATGCTCTGGGTAGCCAGTACAGCAAGGAGCCCCCTCTGCTGGAACTAACAGGACACTTATACACACAGTCTCTCCCTCACACCTCCCTCATATATCACATCAACCTCATCAAGAGATTGATAAAGGTACAGTATCTACTCTCCTCTCAGTCCAGTCCCCATTCTGTTTAAAGCTCATCAAGAGATTGATAAAGGTACAGTATCTACTCTCCTCTCAGTTCAGTCTCCCTTCTGTTTGACAAGTTCATGGTGTCCAGGCCCATGATGATAACAAGAGAGGGGGGGGGGAGTTTATTGAGAGTTGTGAATGTGATGAGGAACCACAGTCAGTGTCTTTACTAAACGGTGGTATTGAATGTTGCCATGACCACCAAACACAACCAAAGCACAACTCAAACTGCACCCAGAACAACAGGAAACGTTCACGTCGGTGTCCAGAGGTGTAAAATGAGCCATGCTGTTCCAAGCCATGCTAATGTTTCTCAGGTCCTATTGTTTACAATGAGTGATTTCATGGACTCCGTAACTCCATGTGCCCCAGCTCTTCCTTTAGTTGTCAGCAGGATGACATGAAAGATATGGTTGACCGTCTGTTTTGGCAACGACAGGGGCAACATGTTATTCTGGTCCAGCTTTTCCTTTCATTACCTATTGTTTGGATGAGGTGACGACAGAGGTACCCAATGTGGCTAGTTTCCTACTGAACAGGGAAGTGTAGCTACAGGACCAGGCTAGTTTCCTAATGTACAGGGATGTGTAGCTACAGGACCAGGCTAGTTTCCTAATGTACAGGGATGTGTAGCTACAGGACCAGGCTAGTTTCCTAATGTACAGGGAAGTGTAGTTACAGGACCAGGCTAGTTTCCTAATGAACAGGGAAGTGTAGATACAGGACCAGGCTAGTTTCCTCATGTACAGGGAAGTGTAGTTACAGGACCAGGCTAGTTTCCTCGTGTACTGTGAAGTGTAGTTACAGGACCAGGCTAGTTTCCTAATGTACAGGGAAGTGTAGTTACAGGACCAGGCTAGTTTCCTCATGTACTGTGAAGTGTAGTTACAGGACCAGGCTAGTTTCCTAATGTACAGGGAAGTGTAGTTACAGGACCAGGCTAGTTTCCTCATGTACTGTGAAGTGTAGTTACAGGACCAGGCTAGTTTCCTAATGTACAGGGAAGTGTAGCTACAGGACCAGGCTAGTTTCCTAATGTACAGGGAAGTGTAGTTACAGGACCAGGCTAGTTTCCTCATGTACTGTGAAGTGTAGTTACAGGACCAGGCTAGTTTCCTAATGTACAGGGAAGTGTAGCTACAGGACCAGGCTAGTTTCCTAATGTACAGGGAAGTGTAGTTACAGGACCAGGCTAGTTTCCTAATGTACAGGGAAGTGTAGTTACAGGACCAGGCTAGTTTCCTAATGTACAGGGAAGTGTAGTTACAGGACCAGGCTAGTTTCCTCATGTACAGGGAAGTGTAGCTACAGGACCAGGCTAGTTTCCTCATGTACTGTGAAGTGTAGTTACAGGACCAGGCTAGTTTCCTAATGTACAGGGAAGTGTAGTTACAGGACCAGGCTAGTTTCCTCATGTACTGTGAAGTGTAATTACAGGACCAGGCTAGTTTCCTAATGTACAGGGAAGTGTAGTTACAGGACCAGGCTAGTTTTGTAATGTACAGGGAAGTGTAGCTACAGGACCAGGCTAGTTTCCTAATGTACAGGGAAGTGTAGTTACAGGACCAGGCTAGTTTTGTAATGTACAGGGAAGTGTAGCTACAGGACCAGGCTAGTTTCCTAATGTACAGGGAAGTGTAGCTACGGGACCAGTATGTTACAACTGAACCTTTCTATTGCTTGTGACTCATTTAATTTAAGCTTATTGAAATATGTAATTTATTGTACAACAGACAGAGTGACAGAGATAGAGGAGTCTTCCAGACATTCCAGAAACAACATCTCCACCCTGCTGACACTGGGCCCTCACAAAGGTGCGTTGTCAGCCCTCTCTTGTACTCCCTGTTCACACATGACTGCGTGGCCACGCACGCCTCCAACTCAATCATCAAGTTTGCAGACGACACTACAGTGGTAGGCTTGATTACCAACAACAACGAGACGGCCTACAGGGAGGAGGTGAGGGCCCTCGGAGTGTGGTGTCAGGAAAATAACCTTACACTCAACGTCATCAAAACAAAGGAGATGATCATGGACTTCAAGAAACAGCACAGGGAGCACCCCCCTATCCACATCGACGGGACAGTAGTGGAGAGGGTGGAAAGTTTTGTTCTTCTGTGTTCACATCACGGACAATCTGAAATGGTCCACCCACACAGAAAGTGTGGTGAAGAAGGCACAACAGCTCCTCTTCAACCTGAGGCTGAAGAAATTGGCTTGTCACCCAAAAATCGGACAAACTTTTACAGATGCACAATCGAGAGCATCCTGTCGGGCTGTATCACAGCCTGGTACGGCAATTGCACCGCCCTCAACCGCAAGGCTCTCCAGAGGGTAGTGCGGTCTGTACAAGTGCGGTCTGCATCACCGGGGACAAACTACCTGCCCTCCAGGACACCTACAACACCCGATGTCACAGGAAGGCCATAAAGATCATCAAGGACAACAACCATGCGAGCCACTGCCTGTTCACCCCACTACCATCCAGAAGGCGAGGTCAGTACAGGTGCGTCAAAGCTGGGACCGAGAGACTGAAAAACAGCTTCTATCTCAAGGCCATCAGACTGCCTAACATCCACCACTAACTCAGAGAGGCTGAAAAACAGCTTCTATCTCAAGGCCATCAGACTGCTAAACCTCCACCACTAACTCAGAGAGGCTGCTGCCTACATACAGACTCATTTCTCTGGACACTTAAAGAAATAGACTTAATAAAGGAATCATTAGTCACTTTAAATAACACCACTTGAATAATGTTTACATACCCTACATTGCTCGTCTCATATGTCTATCATCTATTCAATACTATCTACTGCATCTTGCCTATGCTGCACGCCATCACTCATCCATGTATTTACATGTACATATTCTATTCATCCTTTCACATTTGTGTGTATCCCTGTTATCTCAGTCCCTGAGATCCAGTCCTCTCTATCATCTCAGTCCCTGAGATCCAGTCCTCTCTGTCATCTCAGTCCCCGAGATCCAGTCCTCTCTGTCACCTCAGTCCCTGAGATCCAGTCCTCTCTATCGTCTCAGTCCCTGAGATCCAGTCCTATCTGTCATCTCAGTCCCTGAGATCCAGTCCTCTCTGTCATCTCAGTCCCTGAGATCCAGTCCTCTCTGTCATCTCAGTCCCCGAGATCCAGTCCTCTCTGTCACCTCAGTCCCTGAGATCCAGTCCTCTCTATCGTCTCAGTCCCTGAGATCCAGTCCTATCTGTCATCTCAGTCCCTGAGATCCAGTCCTCTCTGTCATCTCAGTCCCTGAGATCCAGACCTCTCTGTCATCTCAGTCCCTGAGATCCAGACCTCTCTGTCATCTCAGTCCCTGAGATCCAGTCCTCTCTGTCATCTCAGTCCCTTAGATCCAGTCCTCTCTGTCACCTCAGTCCCTGAGATCCAGTCCTCTCTGTCATCTCAGTCCCTGAGATCCAGTCCTCTCTGTCATCTCAGTCCCTGAGATCAAGTCCTCTCTATCATCTCAGTCCCTGAGATCCAGTCCTCTCTGTCATCTCAGTCCCTGAGATCCAGTCCTCTCTGTTATCTCAGTCCCTGCTATCCAGTCCTCTCTGTTATCAGTCCCTGATGTCCAGTCCTCTCTGTCATCTCAGTCCCTTAGATCCAGTCATCTCTGTCATCTCAGTCCCTGAGAGCCAGTCCTCTCTGTCATCTCAGTCCCTGAGATCCAGTCCTCTCTATCATCTCAGTCCCTGAGATCCAGTCCTCTCTGTCATCTCAGTCCCTGAGATCCAGTCCTCTCTGTCATCTCAGTCCCTGAGATCCAGTCCTCTCTGTCATCTCAGTCCCTGAGATCCAGACCTCTCTGTCATCTCAGTCCCTGAGATCCAGTCCTCTCTGTCATCTCAGTCCCTTAGATCCAGTCCTCTCTGTCACCTCAGTCCCTGAAATCCAGTCCTCTCTGTCATCTCAGTCCCTGAGATCCAGTCCTCTCTGTCATCTCAGTCCCTGAGATCAAGTCCTCTCTATCATCTCAGTCCCTGAGATCCAGTCCTCTCTGTCATCTCAGTCCCTGAGATCCAGTCCTCTCTGTTATCTCAGTCCCTGCTATCCAGTCCTCTCTGTTATCAGTCCCTGATGTCCAGTCCTCTCTGTCATCTCAGTCCCTTAGATCCAGTCATCTCTGTCGTCTCAGTCCCTGAGATCCAGTCCTCTCTGTCATCTCAGTCCCTGAGATCCAGTCCTCTCTGTCATCTCAGTCCCTGAGATCCAGACCTCTCTGTCATCTCAGTCCCTGAGATCCAGTCCTCTCTGTCATCTCAGTCCCTTAGATCCAGTCCTCTCTGTCACCTCAGTCCCTGAGATCCAGTCCTCTCTGTCATCTCAGTCCCTGAGATCCAGTCCTCTCTGTCATCTCAGTCCCTGAGATCAAGTCCTCTTTGTCATCTCAGTCCCTGAGATCCAGTCCTCTCTGTTATCTCAGTCCCTGCTATCCAGTCCTCTCTGTTATCAGTCCCTGATGTCCAGTCCTCTCTGTCATCTCAGTCCCTTAGATCCAGTCATCTCTGTCGTCTCAGTCCCTGAGATCCAGTCCTCTCTGTCATCTCAGTCCCTGAGATCCAGTCCTCTCTGTTATCTCAGTCCCTGCTATCCAGTCCTCTCTGTTATCAGTCCCTGATGTCCAGTCCTCTCTGTCATCTCAGTCCCTTAGATCCAGTCATCTCTGTCGTCTCAGTCCCTGAGATCCAGTCCTCTCTGTCATCTCAGTCCTTGAGATCCAGTCCTCTCTATCATCTCAGTCCCTGATATCCAGTCCTCTCTGTCATCTCAGTCCCTGAGATCCAGTCCTCTCTGTCATCTCAGTCCCTGAGATCCAGTCCCCTCTGTCATCTCAGTCCCTGAGATCCAGTCCCCTCTGTCATCTAAGTCCCTGAGATCCATTCCTCTCTGTCATCTCAGTCCCTGAGATCCAGCCCCCTGATGTGCATTTTATCCAACTTTTCATTGTGTTGACTCTATTTTCTAAATGTTTAAGGGGCTGAGACGATAGATGAAGAAGCAGGAACTATGACAGTCTGTGACACCGGCTGTGTAGCACCAGCAGTCCGACACTTCCTCCTCTGCATAGTGATCACATTACAATCTTGTGATATAATTCAAAAGGACTCCAGATAAAGGAATGATAAACTAGGGGTTATAAAAGGTCTTTATTTATTACGGATTTGATAAGGTAGCTAATCAGTGTCCAAGTAAATGTCATTACGTAAATTATGAAGTAGAGTTTGATGCATATTCCCAGGAAAGCTTGGTAGAGCCAAGGGTCAACCAGTGTGGCCTCTCAGCTTGTAACAAGGGACCAGCGGGTTTGAAAGAAAATACAACTATTTATACAGAATCATCCGGATACATCCGTGAATATTAATGACATATGTAAAGGGGTCCACATCACCCCTTCAGACCTGGGTGTGTGTGTTTGTGTGTGTCTGTGTGTGTGTGTGTGTGTTTTTGTGTTTGTTTCTGTGTGTGTGTGTGTGTGTGTGTGTGTATGTGTGTGTGTGTGTGTGTGTGTGTGTGTGTGTGTGTGTGTGTGTGTGTGTGTGTGTGTGTGTGTGAGTGAGTGTGTTTGTTTCTGTGTGTGTCTGAGTGTGTGTGTGTGTGTGTGTGTGTGTGTGTGTGTGTGTGTGTGTGTGTGTGTGTGTGTGTGTGTGTGTGTGTGTGTGTGTGTGAGTTAGTGAGTGTGTTTGTTTCTGTGTGTGTCTGAGTGTGTGTGTGTGTGTGTGTGAGTGAGTGAGTGAGTGTGTTTGTTTCTGTGTGTGTGTGTGTGTTTGTTTCTGTGTGTGTGTGTGTGTGTGTGTGTGTGTGTGTGTGTGTGTGTGTGTGTGTGTGTGTGTGTGTGTGTGTGTGTGTGTGTGTGTGTGTGTGTGTGTGTGTGTGTGAGTTAGTGAGTGAGTGAGTGAGTGTGTTTGTTTGTGTATGTGTGTGTGTGTGTTTTTGTGTTTGTTTCTGTGTGTGTCTGTGTGTGTGTGTGTTTTTGTGTTTGTTTCTGTGTGTGTCTGTGTGTGTGTGTGTGTGTGTGAGTTAGTGTGTTTGTTTCTGTGTGTGTCTGTGTGTGTGTGTATGTGTGTATGTGTGTGTGTGTTTGTTTGTGTGTGTGTTTGTTTGTGTATCCAAACTTGTACACGGAAGAAGAACAAACAAACAGTCAACTGTCAGTCAGAGGATCAGTCTGTTTTGACTTCCCTTCAACAGTCAGAGGATCAGTCTGTTTTGACTTCCCTTCAACAGTCAGAGGATCACTGTTTTGACTTCCCTTCAACAATCAGAGGATCAGCCTGTTTTGACTTCCCTTCAACGGACAGAGGATCAGTATGCTTTGACTTCCCTTCAACAGTCAGAGGATCAGTCTGTTTTGACTTCCCTTCAACAGTCAGAGGATCAGTCTGTTTTGACTTCCCTTCAACTGTCAGTCAGAGGATCAGTCTGCTTTGACTTCCCTTCAACAGTCAGAGGATCACTGTTTTGACTTCGCTTCAACGGTCAGAGGATCAGTCTGTTTTGACTTCACTTCAACGGTCAGAGGATCAGTCTGCTTTGACTTCGCTTCAACGGTCAGAGGATCAGTCTGTTTTGACTTCCCTTCAACAGTCAGAGGATCAGTCTGCTTTGACTTCCCTTCAACAGTCAGAGGATCAGTCTGCTTTGACTTCCCTTCAACAGTCAGAGGATCAGTCAGTGTTGACTTCCCTTCAACTGTCAGAGGATCAGTCTGTTTTGACTTCCCTTCAACGGTCAGAGGATCAGTCTGTTTTGACTTCCCTTCAACGGTCAGAGGATCAGTCTGTTTTGACTTCCCTTCAACAGTCAGAGGATCAGTCTGTTTTGACTTCCCTTCAACGGTCAGAGGATCAGTCTGTTTTGACTTCCCTTCAACGGTCAGAGGATCAGTCTGTTTTGACTTCTCTTCAACTGTCGGAGGATCACTGTTTTGACTTCCCTTCAACTGTCAGTCAGAGGATCAGTCTGTTTTGACATCCCTTCAACAGTCAGAGGATCACTCTGTTTTGCCTTCCCTTCAACTGTCAGAGGATCAGTCTGTTTTGACTTCCCTTCAACTGTCAGAGGATCAGTCTGTTTTGACTTCCCTTCAAATGTCAGAGGATCAGTCTGTTTGGACTTCCCTTCAACTGTCAGAGGATCAGTCTGTTTTGACTTCCCTTCAACTGTCAGAGGATCAGTTTGTTTTGACTTCCCTTCAACTGTCAGAGGATCAGTCTGTTTTGACTTCCCTTCAACTGTCAGAGGATCACTGTTTTGACTTCCCTTCAACTGTCAGTCAGAGGATCAGTCTGTTTTGACTTCCCTTCAACTGTCAGAGGATCAGTCTGCTTTGACTTCCCTTCAACTGTCAGAGGATCAGTCTGTTTTGACTTCCCTTCAACAGTCAGAGGATCAGTCTGTTTTGCCTTCCCTTCAACTGCCAGAGGATCAGTCTGTTTTGACTTCCCTTCAACTGTCAGTCAGAGGATCAGTCTGTTTTGACTTCCCTTCAACTTTCAGTCAGAGGATCAGTCTGTTTTTGACTTCCCTTCAACTGTCAGTCAGAGGATCGGTCTGTTTTGACTTCCCTTCAGCTGTCAGAGGATCAGTCTGTTTTGACTTCCCTTCAACTGTCAGTCAGAGGATCAGTCTGTTTAGACTTCCTTCAACTGTCAGTCAGAGGATCAGTCTGTTTTGACTTCCCTTCAACTGTCAGAGGATCCGTCTGTTTTGACTTCCCTTCAACTGTCAGAGGATCAGTCTGTTCTGACTTCCCTTCAACGGTCAGAGGATCAGTCTGCTTTGACTTCCCTTCAACTGTCAGTCAGAGTATCAGTCTGTTTTGACTTCCCTTCAACAGTCAGAGGATCAGTCTGTTTTGACTTCCCTTCAACGGTCAGAGGATCAGTCTGTTTTGACTTCCCTTCAACTGTCAGAGGATCATTCTGTTTTGACTTCCCTTCAACTGTCAGAGGATCACTGTTTTGACTACCCTTCAACTGTCAGTCAGAGGATCCGTCTGTTTTGACTTCCCTTCAACTGTCAGGGGATCAGTCTGTTTTGACTTCCCTTCAACTGTCAGAGGATCAGTCTGTTTTGACTTCCCTTCAACAGTCAGAGGATCAGTCTGTTTTGACTTCCCTTCAACTGCCAGAGGATCAGTCTGTTTTGACTTCCCTTCAACTGTCAGAGGATCAGTCTGTTTTGACTTCCCTTCAACGGTCAGAGGATCAGTCTGTTTTGACTTCCCTTCAACTGTCAGTCAGAGGATCAGTCTGTTTTGACTTCCCTTCAACTGTCAGTCAGAGGATCAGTCTGTTTTTGACTTCCCTTCAACTGTCAGAGGATCACTGTTTTGACTTCCCTTCAACTGTCAGTCAGAGGATCAGTCTGTTTTGACTTCCCTTCAACTGTCAGAGGATCAGTCTGTTTTGACTTCCCTTCAACTGCCAGAGGATGAGTCTGTTTTGACTTCCCTTCAACTGTCAGAGGATCAGTCTGTTTTGACTTCCCTTCAACTGCCAGAGGATCAGTCTGTTTTGACTTCCCTTCAACGGTCAGAGGATCAGTCTGTTTTGACTTCCCTTCAACTGTCAGTCAGAGGATCAGTCTGTTTAGACTTCCTTCAACTGTCAGTCAGAGGATCAGTCTGTTTTGACTTCCCTTCAACTGTCAGAGGATCCGTCTGTTTTGACTTCCCTTCAACGGTCAGAGGATCAGTCTGCTTTGACTTCCCTTCAACTGTCAGTCAGAGGATCAGTCTGTTTAGACTTCCTTCAACTGTCAGTCAGAGGATCAGTCTGTTTTGACTTCCCTTCAACTGTCAGAGGATCCGTCTGTTTTGACTTCCCTTCAACTGTCAGAGGATCAGTCTGTTCTGACTTCCCTTCAACTGTCAGAGGATCATTCTGTTTTGACTTCCCTTCAACGGTCAGAGGATCAGTCTGTTTTGACTTCCCTTCAACTGTCAGAGGATCATTCTGTTTTGACTTCCCTTCAACTGTCAGAGGATCACTGTTTTGACTTCCCTTCAACTGTCAGTCAGAGGATCAGTCTGTTTTGACTTCCCTTCAACTGTCAGAGGATCAGTCTGTTTTGACTTCCCTTCAACTGTCAGAGGATCAGTCTGTTTTGACTTCCCTTCAACTGTCAGAGGATCACTGTTTTGACTTCCCTTCAACTGTCAGTCAGAGGATCCGTCTGTTTTGACTTCCCTTCAACTGTCAGAGGATCAGTCTGTTTTGACTTCCCTTCAACTGTCAGAGGATCAGTCTGTTTTGACTTCCCTTCAACAGTCAGAGGATCAGTCTGTTTTGCCTTCCCTTCAACTGCCAGAGGATCAGTCTGTTTTGACTTCCCTTCAACTGTCAGAGGATCAGTCTGTTTTGACTTCCCTTCAACTGTCAGTCAGAGGATCAGTCTGTTTAGACTTCCTTCAACTGTCAGAGGATCAGTCTGTTTTGACTTCCCTTCAACTGTCAGAGGATCCGTCTGTTTTGACTTCCCTTCAACTGTCAGAGGATCAGTCTGTTCTGACTTCCCTTCAACGGTCAGAGGATCAGTCTGCTTTGACTTCCCTTCAACTGTCAGTCAGAGTATCCGTCTGTTTTGACTTCCCTTCAACAGTCAGAGGATCACTGTTTTGACTTCCCTTCAACTGTCAGTCAGAGGATCCGTCTGTTTTGACTTCCCTTCAACTGTCAGGGGATCAGTCTGTTTTGACTTCCCTTCAACTGTCAGAGGATCAGTCTGTTTTGACTTCCCTTCAACAGTCAGAGGATCAGTCTGTTTTGCCTTCCCTTCAACTGCCAGAGGATCAGTTTGTTTTGACTTCCCTTCAACTGTCAGAGGATCAGTCTGTTTTGACTTCCCTTCAACGGTCAGAGGATCAGTCTGTTTTGACTTCCCTTCAACTGTCAGTCAGAGGATCAGTCTGTTTTGACTTCCCTTCAACTGTCAGTCAGAGGATCAGTCTGTTTTTGACTTCCCTTCAACTGTCAGAGGATCACTGTTTTGACTTCCCTTCAACTGTCAGTCAGAGGATCAGTCTGTTTAGACTTCCTTCAACTGTCAGTCAGAGGATCAGTCTGTTTTGACTTCCCTTCAACTGTCAGAGGATCCGTCTGTTTTGACTTCCCTTCAACTGTCAGAGGATCAGTCTGTTCTGACTTCCCTTCAACGGTCAGAGGATCATTCTGTTTTGACTTCCCTTCAACGGTCAGAGGATCAGTCTGTTTTGACTTCCCTTCAACTGTCAGAGGATCATTCTGTTTTGACTTCCCTTCAACTGTCAGAGGATCACTGTTTTGACTTCCCTTCAACTGTCAGTCAGAGGATCAGTCTGTTTTGACTTCCCTTCAACTGTCAGAGGATCAGTCTGTTTTGACTTCCCTTCAACTGTCAGAGGATCAGTCTGTTTTGACTTCCCTTCAACTGTCAGAGGATCACTGTTTTGACTTCCCTTCAACTGTCAGTCAGAGGATCCGTCTGTTTTGACTTCCCTTCAACTGTCAGAGGATCAGTCTGTTTTGACTTCCCTTCAACTGTCAGTCAGAGGATCAGTCTGTTTAGACTTCCTTCAACTGTCAGAGGATCAGTCTGTTTTGACTTCCCTTCAACTGTCAGAGGATCCGTCTGTTTTGACTTCCCTTCAACTGTCAGAGGATCAGTCTGTTCTGACTTCCCTTCAACGGTCAGAGGATCAGTCTGCTTTGACTTCCCTTCAACTGTCAGTCAGAGTATCCGTCTGTTTTGACTTCCCTTCAACAGTCAGAGGATCACTGTTTTGACTTCCCTTCAACTGTCAGTCAGAGGATCCGTCTGTTTTGACTTCCCTTCAACTGTCAGGGGATCAGTCTGTTTTGACTTCCCTTCAACTGTCAGAGGATCAGTCTGTTCTGACTTCCCTTCAACAGTCAGAGGATCAGTCTGTTTTGCCTTCCCTTCAACTGCCAGAGGATCAGTCTGTTTTGACTTCCCTTCAACTGTCAGTCAGAGGATCAGTCTGTTTTGACTTCCCTTCAACTGTCAGTCAGAGGATCAGTCTGTTTTTGACTTCCCTTCAACTGTCAGTCAGAGGATCGGTCTGTTTTGACTTCCCTTCAGCTGTCAGAGGATCAGTCTGTTTTGACTTCCCTTCAACTGTCAGTCAGAGGATCAGTCTGTTTAGACTTCCTTCAACTGTCAGTCAGAGGATCAGTCTGTTTTGACTTCCCTTCAACTGTCAGAGGATCCGTCTGTTTTGACTTCCCTTCAACTGTCAGAGGATCAGTCTGTTCTGACTTCCCTTCAACGGTCAGAGGATCAGTCTGCTTTGACTTCCCTTCAACTGTCAGTCAGAGTATCAGTCTGTTTTGACTTCCCTTCAACAGTCAGAGGATCAGTCTGTTTTGACTTCCCTTCAACGGTCAGAGGATCAGTCTGTTTTGACTTCCCTTCAACTGTCAGAGGATCATTCTGTTTTGACTTCCCTTCAACTGTCAGAGGATCACTGTTTTGACTACCCTTCAACTGTCAGTCAGAGGATCCGTCTGTTTTGACTTCCCTTCAACTGTCAGGGGATCAGTCTGTTTTGACTTCCCTTCAACTGTCAGAGGATCAGTCTGTTTTGACTTCCCTTCAACAGTCAGAGGATCAGTCTGTTTTGCCTTCCCTTCAACTGCCAGAGGATCAGTCTGTTTTGACTTCCCTTCAACTGTCAGAGGATCAGTCTGTTTTGACTTCCCTTCAACGGTCAGAGGATCAGTCTGTTTTGACTTCCCTTCAACTGTCAGTCAGAGGATCAGTCTGTTTTGACTTCCCTTCAACTGTCAGAGGATCATTCTGTTTTGACTTCCCTTCAACTGTCAGAGGATCACTGTTTTGACTACCCTTCAACTGTCAGTCAGAGGATCCGTCTGTTTTGACTTCCCTTCAACTGTCAGGGGATCAGTCTGTTTTGACTTCCCTTCAACTGTCAGAGGATCAGTCTGTTTTGACTTCCCTTCAACAGTCAGAGGATCAGTCTGTTTTGCCTTCCCTTCAACTGCCAGAGGATCAGTCTGTTTTGACTTCCCTTCAACTGTCAGAGGATCAGTCTGTTTTGACTTCCCTTCAACGGTCAGAGGATCAGTCTGTTTTGACTTCCCTTCAACTGTCAGTCAGAGGATCAGTCTGTTTTGACTTCCCTTCAACTGTCAGAGGATCAGTCTGTTTTGACTTCCCTTCAACTGCCAGAGGATGAGTCTGTTTTGACTTCCCTTCAACTGTCAGAGGATCAGTCTGTTTTGACTTCCCTTCAACTGCCAGAGGATCAGTCTGTTTTGACTTCCCTTCAACGGTCAGAGGATCAGTCTGTTTTGACTTCCCTTCAACTGTCAGTCAGAGGATCAGTCTGTTTAGACTTCCTTCAACTGTCAGTCAGAGGATCAGTCTGTTTTGACTTCCCTTCAACTGTCAGAGGATCCGTCTGTTTTGACTTCCCTTCAACTGTCAGAGGATCAGTCTGTTCTGACTTCCCTTCAACTGTCAGAGGATCATTCTGTTTTGACTTCCCTTCAACGGTCAGAGGATCAGTCTGTTTTGACTTCCCTTCAACTGTCAGAGGATCATTCTGTTTTGACTTCCCTTCAACTGTCAGAGGATCACTGTTTTGACTTCCCTTCAACTGTCAGTCAGAGGATCAGTCTGTTTTGACTTCCCTTCAACTGTCAGAGGATCAGTCTGTTTTGACTTCCCTTCAACTGTCAGAGGATCAGTCTGTTTTGACTTCCCTTCAACTGTCAGAGGATCACTGTTTTGACTTCCCTTCAACTGTCAGTCAGAGGATCCGTCTGTTTTGACTTCCCTTCAACTGTCAGAGGATCAGTCTGTTTTGACTTCCCTTCAACTGTCAGAGGATCAGTCTGTTTTGACTTCCCTTCAACAGTCAGAGGATCAGTCTGTTTTGCCTTCCCTTCAACTGCCAGAGGATCAGTCTGTTTTGACTTCCCTTCAACTGTCAGAGGATCAGTCTGTTTTGACTTCCCTTCAACTGTCAGTCAGAGGATCAGTCTGTTTAGACTTCCTTCAACTGTCAGAGGATCAGTCTGTTTTGACTTCCCTTCAACTGTCAGAGGATCCGTCTGTTTTGACTTCCCTTCAACTGTCAGAGGATCAGTCTGTTCTGACTTCCCTTCAACGGTCAGAGGATCAGTCTGCTTTGACTTCCCTTCAACTGTCAGTCAGAGTATCCGTCTGTTTTGACTTCCCTTCAACAGTCAGAGGATCACTGTTTTGACTTCCCTTCAACTGTCAGTCAGAGGATCCGTCTGTTTTGACTTCCCTTCAACTGTCAGGGGATCAGTCTGTTTTGACTTCCCTTCAACTGTCAGAGGATCAGTCTGTTTTGACTTCCCTTCAACAGTCAGAGGATCAGTCTGTTTTGCCTTCCCTTCAACTGCCAGAGGATCAGTCTGTTTTGACTTCCCTTCAACGGTCAGAGGATCAGTCTGTTTTGACTTCCCTTCAACTGTCAGTCAGAGGATCAGTCTGTTTTGACTTCCCTTCAACTGTCAGTCAGAGGATCAGTCTGTTTTTGACTTCCCTTCAACTGTCAGAGGATCACTGTTTTGACTTCCCTTCAACTGTCAGTCAGAGGATCAGTCTGTTTAGACTTCCTTCAACTGTCAGTCAGAGGATCAGTCTGTTTTGACTTCCCTTCAACTGTCAGAGGATCCGTCTGTTTTGACTTCCCTTCAACTGTCAGAGGATCAGTCTGTTCTGACTTCCCTTCAACGGTCAGAGGATCAGTCTGCTTTGACTTCCCTTCAACTGTCAGTCAGAGGATCAGTCTGTTTAGACTTCCTTCAACTGTCAGTCAGAGGATCAGTCTGTTTTGACTTCCCTTCAACTGTCAGAGGATCCGTCTGTTTTGACTTCCCTTCAACTGTCAGAGGATCAGTCTGTTCTGACTTCCCTTCAACTGTCAGAGGATCATTCTGTTTTGACTTCCCTTCAACGGTCAGAGGATCAGTCTGTTTTGACTTCCCTTCAACTGTCAGAGGATCATTCTGTTTTGACTTCCCTTCAACTGTCAGAGGATCACTGTTTTGACTTCCCTTCAACTGTCAGTCAGAGGATCAGTCTGTTTTGACTTCCCTTCAACTGTCAGAGGATCAGTCTGTTTTGACTTCCCTTCAACGGTCAGAGGATCAGTCTGTTTTGACTTCCCTTCAACTGTCAGTCAGAGGATCAGTCTGTTTTGACTTCCCTTCAACTGTCAGTCAGAGGATCAGTCTGTTTTTGACTTCCCTTCAACTGTCAGAGGATCACTGTTTTGACTTCCCTTCAACTGTCAGTCAGAGGATCAGTCTGTTTAGACTTCCTTCAACTGTCAGTCAGAGGATCAGTCTGTTTTGACTTCCCTTCAACTGTCAGAGGATCCGTCTGTTTTGACTTCCCTTCAACTGTCAGAGGATCAGTCTGTTCTGACTTCCCTTCAACGGTCAGAGGATCAGTCTGCTTTGACTTCCCTTCAACTGTCAGTCAGAGGATCAGTCTGTTTAGACTTCCTTCAACTGTCAGTCAGAGGATCAGTCTGTTTTGACTTCCCTTCAACTGTCAGAGGATCCGTCTGTTTTGACTTCCCTTCAACTGTCAGAGGATCAGTCTGTTCTGACTTCCCTTCAACTGTCAGAGGATCATTCTGTTTTGACTTCCCTTCAACGGTCAGAGGATCAGTCTGTTTTGACTTCCCTTCAACTGTCAGAGGATCATTCTGTTTTGACTTCCCTTCAACTGTCAGAGGATCACTGTTTTGACTTCCCTTCAACTGTCAGTCAGAGGATCAGTCTGTTTTGACTTCCCTTCAACTGTCAGAGGATCAGTCTGTTTTGACTTCCCTTCAACAGTCAGAGGATCAGTCTGTTTTGCCTTCCCTTCAACTGCCAGAGGATCAGTCTGTTTTGACTTCCCTTCAACGGTCAGAGGATCAGTCTGTTTTGACTTCCCTTCAACTGTCAGTCAGAGGATCAGTCTGTTTTGACTTCCCTTCAACTGTCAGTCAGAGGATCAGTCTGTTTTTGACTTCCCTTCAACTGTCAGAGGATCACTGTTTTGACTTCCCTTCAACTGTCAGTCAGAGGATCAGTCTGTTTAGACTTCCTTCAACTGTCAGTCAGAGGATCAGTCTGTTTTGACTTCCCTTCAACTGTCAGAGGATCCGTCTGTTTTGACTTCCCTTCAACTGTCAGAGGATCAGTCTGTTCTGACTTCCCTTCAACGGTCAGAGGATCAGTCTGCTTTGACTTCCCTTCAACTGTCAGTCAGAGGATCAGTCTGTTTAGACTTCCTTCAACTGTCAGTCAGAGGATCAGTCTGTTTTGACTTCCCTTCAACTGTCAGAGGATCCGTCTGTTTTGACTTCCCTTCAACTGTCAGAGGATCAGTCTGTTCTGACTTCCCTTCAACTGTCAGAGGATCATTCTGTTTTGACTTCCCTTCAACGGTCAGAGGATCAGTCTGTTTTGACTTCCCTTCAACTGTCAGAGGATCATTCTGTTTTGACTTCCCTTCAACTGTCAGAGGATCACTGTTTTGACTTCCCTTCAACTGTCAGTCAGAGGATCAGTCTGTTTTGACTTCCCTTCAACTGTCAGAGGATCAGTCTGTTTTGACTTCCCTTCAACGGTCAGAGGATCAGTCTGTTTTGACTTCCCTTCAACTGTCAGTCAGAGGATCAGTCTGTTTTGACTTCCCTTCAACTGTCAGTCAGAGGATCAGTCTGTTTTTGACTTCCCTTCAACTGTCAGAGGATCACTGTTTTGACTTCCCTTCAACTGTCAGTCAGAGGATCAGTCTGTTTAGACTTCCTTCAACTGTCAGTCAGAGGATCAGTCTGTTTTGACTTCCCTTCAACTGTCAGAGGATCCGTCTGTTTTGACTTCCCTTCAACTGTCAGAGGATCAGTCTGTTCTGACTTCCCTTCAACGGTCAGAGGATCAGTCTGCTTTGACTTCCCTTCAACTGTCAGTCAGAGGATCAGTCTGTTTAGACTTCCTTCAACTGTCAGTCAGAGGATCAGTCTGTTTTGACTTCCCTTCAACTGTCAGAGGATCCGTCTGTTTTGACTTCCCTTCAACTGTCAGAGGATCAGTCTGTTCTGACTTCCCTTCAACTGTCAGAGGATCATTCTGTTTTGACTTCCCTTCAACGGTCAGAGGATCAGTCTGTTTTGACTTCCCTTCAACTGTCAGAGGATCATTCTGTTTTGACTTCCCTTCAACTGTCAGAGGATCACTGTTTTGACTTCCCTTCAACTGTCAGTCAGAGGATCAGTCTGTTTTGACTTCCCTTCAACTGTCAGAGGATCAGTCTGTTTTGACTTCCCTTCAACTGTCAGAGGATCAGTCTGTTTTGACTTCCCTTCAACTGTCAGAGGATCACTGTTTTGACTTCCCTTCAACTGTCAGTCAGAGGATCCGTCTGTTTTGACTTCCCTTCAACTGTCAGAGGATCAGTCTGTTTTGACTTCCCTTCAACTGTCAGAGGATCAGTCTGTTTTGACTTCCCTTCAACAGTCAGAGGATCAGTCTGTTTTGCCTTCCCTTCAACTGCCAGAGGATCAGTCTGTTTTGACTTCCTTTCAACTGTCAGAGGATCAGTCTGTTTTGACTTCCCTTCAACTGTCAGTCAGAGGATCAGTCTGTTTAGACTTCCTTCAACTGTCAGAGGATCAGTCTGTTTTGACTTCCCTTCAACTGTCAGAGGATCCGTCTGTTTTGACTTCCCTTCAACTGTCAGAGGATCAGTCTGTTCTGACTTCCCTTCAACGGTCAGAGGATCAGTCTGCTTTGACTTCCCTTCAACTGTCAGTCAGAGTATCCGTCTGTTTTGACTTCCCTTCAACAGTCAGAGGATCACTGTTTTGACTTCCCTTCAACTGTCAGTCAGAGGATCCGTCTGTTTTGACTTCCCTTCAACTGTCAGGGGATCAGTCTGTTTTGACTTCCCTTCAACTGTCAGAGGATCAGTCTGTTCTGACTTCCCTTCAACAGTCAGAGGATCAGTCTGTTTTGCCTTCCCTTCAACTGCCAGAGGATCAGTCTGTTTTGACTTCCCTTCAACTGTCAGAGGATCAGTCTGTTTTGACTTCCCTTCAACTGTCAGTCAGAGGATCAGTCTGTTTTGACTTCCCTTCAACTGTCAGTCAGAGGATCAGTCTGTTTTGACTTCCCTTCAACTGTCAGTCAGAGGATCAGTCTGTTTTTGACTTCCCTTCAACTGTCAGAGGATCACTGTTTTGACTTCCCTTCAACTGTCAGTCAGAGGATCAGTCTGTTTTGACTTCCCTTCAACTGTCAGAGGATCAGTCTGTTTTGACTTCCCTTCAACTGTCAGAGGATCAGTCTGTTTTGACTTCCCTTCAACTGCCAGAGGATGAGTCTGTTTTGACTTCCCTTCAACTGTCAGAGGATCAGTCTGTTTTGACTTCCCTTCAACTGCCAGAGGATCAGTCTGTTTTGACTTCCCTTCAACGGTCAGAGGATCAGTCTGTTTTGACTTCCCTTCAACTGTCAGTCAGAGGATCAGTCTGTTTAGACTTCCTTCAACTGTCAGTCAGAGGATCAGTCTGTTTTGACTTCCCTTCAACTGTCAGAGGATCCGTCTGTTTTGACTTCCCTTCAACTGTCAGAGGATCAGTCTGTTCTGACTTCCCTTCAACGGTCAGAGGATCAGTCTGCTTTGACTTCCCTTCAACTGTCAGTCAGAGGATCAGTCTGTTTTGACTTCCCTTCAACAGTCAGAGGATCCGTCTGTTTTGACTTCCCTTCAACTGTCAGAGGATCAGTCTGTTTTGACTTCCCTTCAACTGTCAGTCAGAGGATCAGTCTGTTTAGACTTCCTTCAACTGTCAGTCAGAGGATCAGTCTGTTTTGACTTCCCTTCAACTGTCAGAGGATCCGTCTGTTTTGACTTCCCTTCAACTGTCAGAGGATCAGTCTGTTCTGACTTCCCTTCAACTGTCAGATGATCATTCTGTTTTGACTTCCCTTCAACGGTCAGAGGATCAGTCTGTTTTGACTTCCCTTCAACTGTCAGAGGATCATTCTGTTTTGACTTCCCTTCAACTGTCAGAGGATCACTGTTTTGACTTCCCTTCAACTGTCAGTCAGAGGATCAGTCTGTTTTGACTTCCCTTCAACTGTCAGAGGATCAGTCTGTTTTGACTTCCCTTCAACTGTCAGAGGATCAGTCTGTTTTGACTTCCCTTCAACTGTCAGAGGATCACTGTTTTGAATTCCCTTCAACTGTCAGTCAGAGGATCCGTCTGTTTTGACTTCCCTTCAACTGTCAGAGGATCAGTCTGTTTTGACTTCCCTTCAACTGTCAGAGGATCAGTCTGTTTTGACTTCCCTTCAACAGTCAGAGGATCAGTCTGTTTTGCCTTCCCTTCAACTGCCAGAGGATCAGTATGTTTTGACTTCCCTTCAACTGTCAGAGGATCAGTCTGTTTTGACTTCCCTTCAACTGTCAGTCAGAGGATCAGTCTGTTTAGACTTCCTTCAACTGTCAGTCAGAGGATCAGTCTGTTTTGACTTCCCTTCAACTGTCAGAGGATCCGTCTGTTTTGACTTCCCTTCAACTGTCAGAGGATCAGTCTGTTCTGACTTCCCTTCAACGGTCAGAGGATCAGTCTGCTTTGACTTCCCTTCAACTGTCAGTCAGAGTATCCGTCTGTTTTGACTTCCCTTCAACAGTCAGAGGATCAGTCTGTTTTGACTTCCCTTCAACTGTCAGAGGATCAGTCTGTTTTGACTTCCCTTCAACTGTCAGAGGATCATTCTGTTTTGACTTCCCTTCAACGGTCAGAGGATTAGTCTGTTTTGACTTCCCTTCAACTGTCAGTCAGAGGATCAGTCTGTTTTGACTTCCCTTCAACTGTCAGTCAGAGGATCAGTCTGTTTTTGACTTCCCTTCAACTGTCAGAGGATCACTGTTTTGACTTCCCTTCAACTGTCAGAGGATCAGTCTGTTTTGACTTCCCTTCAACTGCCAGAGGATCAGTCTGTTTTGACTTCCCTTCAACTGTCAGAGGATCAGTCTGTTTTGACTTCCCTTCAACAGTCAGAGGATCAGTCTGTTTAGCCTTCCCTTCAACTGCCAGAGGATCAGTCTGTTTTGACTTCCCTTCAACTGTCAGAGAATCAGTCTGTTTTGACTTCCCTTCAACTGTCAGTCAGAGGATCAGTCTGTTTAGACTTCCTTCAACTGTCAGTCAGAGGATCAGTCTGTTTTGACTTCCCTTCAACTGTCAGAGGATCCGTCTGTTTTGACTTCCCTTCAACTGTCAGAGGATCAGTCTGTTCTGACTTCCCTTCAACGGTCAGAGGATCAGTCTGCTTTGACTTCCCTTCAACTGTCAGTCAGAGTATCCGTCTGTTTTGACTTCCCTTCAACAGTCAGAGGATCAGTCTGTTTTGACTTCCCTTCAACGGTCAGAGGATCAGTCTGTTTTGACTTCCCTTCAACTGTCAGAGGATCATTCTGTTTTGACTTCCCTTCAACGGTCAGAGGATTAGTCTGTTTTGACTTCCCTTCAACTGTCAGTCAGAGGATCAGTCTGTTTTGACTTCCCTTCAACTGTCAGTCAGAGGATCAGTCTGTTTTTGACTTCCCTTCAACTGTCAGAGGATCACTGTTTTGACTTCCCTTCAACTGTCAGTCAGAGGATCAGTCTGTTTTGACTTCCCTTCAACTGTCAGAGGATCAGTCTGTTTTGACTTCCCTTCAACTGCCAGAGGATCAGTCTGTTTTGACTTCCCTTCAACTGTCAGAGGATCAGTCTGTTTTGACTTCCCTTCAACTGCCAGAGGATCAGTCTGTTTTGACTTCCCTTCAACTGTCAGAGGATCAGTCTGTTTTGACTTCCCTTCAACTGCCAGAGGATCAGTCTGTTTTGACTTCCCTTCAATGGTCAGAGGATCAGTCTGTTTTGACTTCCCTTCAACTGTCAGAGGATCAGTCTGTTTTGACTTCCCTTCAACTGTCAGAGGATCAGTCTGTTTTGACTTCCCTTCAACTGTCAGAGGATCACTGTTTTGACTTCCCTTCAACTGTCAGTCAGAGGATCCGTCTGTTTTGACTTCCCTTCAACTGTCAGAGGATCAGTCTGTTTTGACTTCCCTTCAACTGTCAGAGGATCAGTCTGTTTTGACTTCCCTTCAACAGTCAGAGGATCAGTCTGTTTTGCCTTCCCTTCAACTGCCAGAGGATCAGTCTGTTTTGACTTCCTTTCAACTGTCAGAGGATCAGTCTGTTTTGACTTCCCTTCAACTGTCAGTCAGAGGATCAGTCTGTTTAGACTTCCTTCAACTGTCAGAGGATCAGTCTGTTTTGACTTCCCTTCAACTGTCAGAGGATCCGTCTGTTTTGACTTCCCTTCAACTGTCAGAGGATCAGTCTGTTCTGACTTCCCTTCAACGGTCAGAGGATCAGTCTGCTTTGACTTCCCTTCAACTGTCAGTCAGAGTATCCGTCTGTTTTGACTTCCCTTCAACAGTCAGAGGATCACTGTTTTGACTTCCCTTCAACTGTCAGTCAGAGGATCCGTCTGTTTTGACTTCCCTTCAACTGTCAGGGGATCAGTCTGTTTTGACTTCCCTTCAACTGTCAGAGGATCAGTCTGTTCTGACTTCCCTTCAACAGTCAGAGGATCAGTCTGTTTTGCCTTCCCTTCAACTGCCAGAGGATCAGTCTGTTTTGACTTCCCTTCAACTGTCAGAGGATCAGTCTGTTTTGACTTCCCTTCAACTGTCAGTCAGAGGATCAGTCTGTTTTGACTTCCCTTCAACTGTCAGTCAGAGGATCAGTCTGTTTTGACTTCCCTTCAACTGTCAGTCAGAGGATCAGTCTGTTTTTGACTTCCCTTCAACTGTCAGAGGATCACTGTTTTGACTTCCCTTCAACTGTCAGTCAGAGGATCAGTCTGTTTTGACTTCCCTTCAACTGTCAGAGGATCAGTCTGTTTTGACTTCCCTTCAACTGTCAGAGGATCAGTCTGTTTTGACTTCCCTTCAACTGCCAGAGGATGAGTCTGTTTTGACTTCCCTTCAACTGTCAGAGGATCAGTCTGTTTTGACTTCCCTTCAACTGCCAGAGGATCAGTCTGTTTTGACTTCCCTTCAACGGTCAGAGGATCAGTCTGTTTTGACTTCCCTTCAACTGTCAGTCAGAGGATCAGTCTGTTTAGACTTCCTTCAACTGTCAGTCAGAGGATCAGTCTGTTTTGACTTCCCTTCAACTGTCAGAGGATCCGTCTGTTTTGACTTCCCTTCAACTGTCAGAGGATCAGTCTGTTCTGACTTCCCTTCAACGGTCAGAGGATCAGTCTGCTTTGACTTCCCTTCAACTGTCAGTCAGAGGATCAGTCTGTTTTGACTTCCCTTCAACAGTCAGAGGATCCGTCTGTTTTGACTTCCCTTCAACTGTCAGAGGATCAGTCTGTTTTGACTTCCCTTCAACTGTCAGTCAGAGGATCAGTCTGTTTAGACTTCCTTCAACTGTCAGTCAGAGGATCAGTCTGTTTTGACTTCCCTTCAACTGTCAGAGGATCCGTCTGTTTTGACTTCCCTTCAACTGTCAGAGGATCAGTCTGTTCTGACTTCCCTTCAACTGTCAGATGATCATTCTGTTTTGACTTCCCTTCAACGGTCAGAGGATCAGTCTGTTTTGACTTCCCTTCAACTGTCAGAGGATCATTCTGTTTTGACTTCCCTTCAACTGTCAGAGGATCACTGTTTTGACTTCCCTTCAACTGTCAGTCAGAGGATCAGTCTGTTTTGACTTCCCTTCAACTGTCAGAGGATCAGTCTGTTTTGACTTCCCTTCAACTGTCAGAGGATCAGTCTGTTTTGACTTCCCTTCAACTGTCAGAGGATCACTGTTTTGAATTCCCTTCAACTGTCAGTCAGAGGATCCGTCTGTTTTGACTTCCCTTCAACTGTCAGAGGATCAGTCTGTTTTGACTTCCCTTCAACTGTCAGAGGATCAGTCTGTTTTGACTTCCCTTCAACAGTCAGAGGATCAGTCTGTTTTGCCTTCCCTTCAACTGCCAGAGGATCAGTATGTTTTGACTTCCCTTCAACTGTCAGAGGATCAGTCTGTTTTGACTTCCCTTCAACTGTCAGTCAGAGGATCAGTCTGTTTAGACTTCCTTCAACTGTCAGTCAGAGGATCAGTCTGTTTTGACTTCCCTTCAACTGTCAGAGGATCCGTCTGTTTTGACTTCCCTTCAACTGTCAGAGGATCAGTCTGTTCTGACTTCCCTTCAACGGTCAGAGGATCAGTCTGCTTTGACTTCCCTTCAACTGTCAGTCAGAGTATCCGTCTGTTTTGACTTCCCTTCAACAGTCAGAGGATCAGTCTGTTTTGACTTCCCTTCAACTGTCAGAGGATCAGTCTGTTTTGACTTCCCTTCAACTGTCAGAGGATCATTCTGTTTTGACTTCCCTTCAACGGTCAGAGGATTAGTCTGTTTTGACTTCCCTTCAACTGTCAGTCAGAGGATCAGTCTGTTTTGACTTCCCTTCAACTGTCAGTCAGAGGATCAGTCTGTTTTTGACTTCCCTTCAACTGTCAGAGGATCACTGTTTTGACTTCCCTTCAACTGTCAGAGGATCAGTCTGTTTTGACTTCCCTTCAACTGCCAGAGGATCAGTCTGTTTTGACTTCCCTTCAACTGTCAGAGGATCAGTCTGTTTTGACTTCCCTTCAACAGTCAGAGGATCAGTCTGTTTAGCCTTCCCTTCAACTGCCAGAGGATCAGTCTGTTTTGACTTCCCTTCAACTGTCAGAGAATCAGTCTGTTTTGACTTCCCTTCAACTGTCAGTCAGAGGATCAGTCTGTTTAGACTTCCTTCAACTGTCAGTCAGAGGATCAGTCTGTTTTGACTTCCCTTCAACTGTCAGAGGATCCGTCTGTTTTGACTTCCCTTCAACTGTCAGAGGATCAGTCTGTTCTGACTTCCCTTCAACGGTCAGAGGATCAGTCTGCTTTGACTTCCCTTCAACTGTCAGTCAGAGTATCCGTCTGTTTTGACTTCCCTTCAACAGTCAGAGGATCAGTCTGTTTTGACTTCCCTTCAACGGTCAGAGGATCAGTCTGTTTTGACTTCCCTTCAACTGTCAGAGGATCATTCTGTTTTGACTTCCCTTCAACGGTCAGAGGATTAGTCTGTTTTGACTTCCCTTCAACTGTCAGTCAGAGGATCAGTCTGTTTTGACTTCCCTTCAACTGTCAGTCAGAGGATCAGTCTGTTTTTGACTTCCCTTCAACTGTCAGAGGATCACTGTTTTGACTTCCCTTCAACTGTCAGTCAGAGGATCAGTCTGTTTTGACTTCCCTTCAACTGTCAGAGGATCAGTCTGTTTTGACTTCCCTTCAACTGCCAGAGGATCAGTCTGTTTTGACTTCCCTTCAACTGTCAGAGGATCAGTCTGTTTTGACTTCCCTTCAACTGCCAGAGGATCAGTCTGTTTTGACTTCCCTTCAACTGTCAGAGGATCAGTCTGTTTTGACTTCCCTTCAACTGCCAGAGGATCAGTCTGTTTTGACTTCCCTTCAATGGTCAGAGGATCAGTCTGTTTTGACTTCCCTTCAACTGTCAGTCAGAGGATCAGTCTGTTTAGACTTCCTTCCACTGTCAGTCAGAGGATCAGTCTGTTTTGACTTCCCTTCAACTGTCAGAGGATCCGTCTGTTTTGACTTCCCTTCAACTGTCAGAGGATCAGTCTGTTCTGACTTCCCTTCAACGGTCAGAGGATCAGTCTGCTTTGACTTCCCTTCAACTGTCAGTCAGAGGATCAGTCTGTTTTGACTTCCCTTCAACAGTCAGAGGATCACTCTGTTTTGACTTCCCTTCAACTGTCAGAGGATCACTGTTTTGACTTCCCTTCAACTGTCAGTCAGAGGATCAGTCTGTTTTGACTTCCCTTCAACTGTCAGAGGATCAGTCTGTTTTGACTTCCCTTCAACTGCCAGAGGATCAGTCTGTTTTGACTTCCCTTCAACTGTCAGAGGATCAGTCTGTTTTGACTTCCCTTCAACTGCCAGAGGATCAGTCTGTTTTGACTTCCCTTCAACTGTCAGAGGATCAGTCTGTTTTGACTTCCCTTCAACTGCCAGAGGATCAGTCTGTTTTGACTTCCCTTCAACGGTCAGAGGATCAGTCTGTTTTGACTTCCCTTCAACTGTCAGTCAGAGGATCAGTCTGTTTAGACTTCCTTCAACTGTCAGTCAGAGGATCAGTCTGTTTTGACTTCCCTTCAACTGTCAGAGGATCCGTCTGTTTTGACTTCCCTTCAACTGTCAGAGGATCAGTCTGTTCTGACTTCCCTTCAACGGTCAGAGGATCAGTCTGCTTTGACTTCCCTTCAACTGTCAGTCAGAGGATCAGTCTGTTTTGACTTCCCTTCAACAGTCAGAGGATCACTCTGCATTGCCTTCCCTTGGAATGGGAGACATATGCCTAGTCCCAACAGCAGAGACTTTCATAGAGGCCATGACATGGAGGCTACAAACAAGGCATTCGGAAAGTATTCAGAATGACCTCTTGACTTTTTATAAATTTTGTGACGTTACAGCCTTATTCTAAAATGAAAATTAATTTAATCTCATCATTCTACACATAATACCCCATAATGACATCATAATGACATCATAATACCCCATAATGACATCATAATACCCCATAATGACATCATAATACCCCATAATGACATCATAATACCCCATAATGACATCATAATACCCCATAATGACATCATAATACCCCATAATGACATCATAATACCCCATAATGACATCATAATATCCCATAATGACATCATAATACCCCATAATGACATCATAATACCCCATAATGACATCACAATACCCCATAATGACATCATAATACCCCATAATGACATCATAATACCCCATAATGACATCATAATACCCCATAATGACATCATAATACCCCATAATGACATCATAATACCCCATAATGACATCATAATACCACATAATGACATCACAATACCCCATAATGACATCATAATACCCCATAATGACATCACAATACCCCATAATGACATCATAATACCCCATAATGACATCATAATACCCCATAATGACATCATAATACCCCATAATGACATCATAATACCCCATAATGACATCATAATACCCCATAATGACATCATAATACCCCATAATGACATCATAATACCCCATAAGCACAAACAGGTTTTTAGATTTTTTTTTATGTATTTAAAAATGTAATCTCACACTTAAGTATTCAGACCATTTACTCAGTACTTTGTTGAAGCAGCGTTGGCAGTGACTACAGCCACGAGTCTTCTTGGGTATGACGCTACAAGCCTGGCACACCTGTATTTGGGGAGGTCCTACCATTCTACTCTGCAGATGCTCTACAGCTCTGTCAGGTTGGATGGGGAAAGTTGCTGCAGAGCTATTTAAAATATATATATAATAGAGACATTAAAATGACCTCTCTAAGGTCAGGGCGTGACAGTACCCCCCCCCCCCACAAGGTGCGGCCTCTGGCCACAAAACCTGAACCTATAGGGGAGGGTCCGGGTGGGCATCTATCCACAGTGGCTGTTGCGGGAGGTAGACCCCGCTCCACTTCTGGCTCACCCCTCTTTTGTGATGCCTCTGGTGTGGGGAACCTCACCACCGCCCCCGGAATGGGGACCCTCGTTGCGGGCCCCGGACTGGGTACCCTCATTGCAGGCCCCAGACTGGGGGACGTCGCTGGAGGCTCCGGACTGGAGGGCGTAGCTGGAGGCTCCGGACTGGAGACCCTCGCTGGAGGCTCCGGACTGGAGGGCGTAGCTGGAGGCTCAGGACTGGAGGGTGTCGCTGGAGGCTCAGGACTGGAGGGCATAGCTGGAGGCTCCGGACTGGAGGGCGTCGCTGGAGGCCCTGGACTGGAGGGCGTCGCTGGAGGCTCCGGAATGGAGGGCGTCGCTGGAGGCCCCGGACTGGAAGGCGATGCTGGAGGCTCCGGACTGATTATTTATGTAATAAGATATTTCTGGTTTCTATTTTTATATAGATGTGCAAACATTTCTAAAAACCATTTTTTGCTTAGTCGTTATAGGGTATTGTGATGTCATTATGGGGTAATGAGTGTAGATTGATGAGAAAAAACAATAATTTAGTACATAATTTAGTACGCTGTAATGTAATCAAATCAAATCAAATGTATTTATATAGCCCTTCGTACATCAGCTGATATCTCAAAGTGCTGTACAGAAAACCAGCCTAAAACCGCAAACAGCAAGCAGTGCAGGTGTAGAAGCACGGTGGCTAGGAAAAACTCCCTAGAAAGGCCAAAACCTAGGAAGAAACCTAGAGAGGAACCAGGCTATGTGGGGTGGTAATGTAATAAAATGTGGAAAGTCGAGGGGTTTGAATACTTTCCGAACGCACTGTACACTCAGGCTGCATCTCAAATGGCTCACTGTACACTCAGGCTGCATCCCAAATGGCTCACTGTACACTCTGGCTGCATCCCAAATGGCTCACTGTACACTCTGGCTGCATCCCAAAGGGCTCTCTGTACACTCAGGATGCATCCCAAATGGCTCTCTGTACACTCAGGATGCATCCCAAATGGCTCTCTGTACACTCAGGCTGAATCCCAAATGGCTCACTGTACACTCAGGCTGAATCCCAAATGGCTCACTGTACACTCAGGATGCATCTCAAATGGCTCTCTGTACACTCAGGCTGCATCCCAAATGGCTCACTGTACACTCAGGATGCATCCCAAATGGCTCTATTTTCCTTATGTAGTGATGCACAATAAAGGGGAAAGAGTGCAGTCTGAGACATCCTCAGTCACAACCGTAGAGGTTTTTATAGCAGCCCTGTGAGGCTGGATGTGTTTTGGCTGGTGTTCACCGGGGATGG
Organism: Oncorhynchus kisutch; assembly: GCF_002021735.2. Lineage (NCBI taxonomy): Eukaryota > Metazoa > Chordata > Actinopteri > Salmoniformes > Salmonidae > Oncorhynchus > Oncorhynchus kisutch. The sequence continues at coordinate 7,719,380 of NW_022261981.1, read as the reverse complement.
TTTTGGCCTAAGGCACACCCGACGGCGGGAGAGACTTCCCAGGTGCATCATGGTTAGTCCCCTGCCTCTGATGGCATTAGCGCTGCTGGATACGTTTCTCAGGGCATCGTCAAACTCTGACGGGATACTCGAACTCTGACCCGATCACTTCTTTTGTCTTTATTCTAGTCATTTCAATATTTCAATATTTTTGTTATTTTACCATTTCAGCAAACCTGAAGTAAATGCACAATGAGTTGCCAAAGAGTCACATTCATTATCAACATCCCTCTGTTACAACTCGGAAAAACAGACTGAAACAGACTCAGGGGTAGCAGTTGCCATTGGAATCAGTCTCTGAATTCCACAAAGATTCACATTCATTATCAACATCCCTCTGTTACAACTCGGAAAAACAGACTGAAACAGACTCAGGGGTAGCAGTGCCTTAGCAGGCAGGCACTTACCCACAAACCACCACCCTCAGGCCTGGCTGAAGGGCCCCGTCCCAGAGGTAGGGAGGGAAGTGCTCTCCTGGCAGAAACACACAGTGATAGGGGTTGTGTCCCAAAAGACAGCCCATTCCCTTCCTAGTGAACTACATTTTGACCAGGGACAGTAGGGCACTATAAAGAGAATATGGTGCCATTTGGGACACGGTCCCTACTCGTTCAGAGGTGGGTCGGATGTTCTTAGGACCTGGAGCGAGGGATGATTTAGTATAATACTCATGTTGAAACATTCCCTTTAACCTTTAACCTTTACAAGTTGATCGTGGGTTTTTTGCAATGTCCTCAAGCTGTTTAGGACCTAAGCACACAGGGAGGTGTTCTGTTGTGTGTAAATTGGGTTAACACAGAAATCACAAATGCATGAAGAGATGTATAGATGCTGATCTGAAGTTAGGATCCATTCACAGGACCGTTTGACATGGAATTTTAAAAAAATATTTTTTATATTGCGCATTGTGATGTCATTATAGGGTATTGTGATGTCATTATGGCGTATTTTGATGTCATTCCCCTCTATTTTTAACAACCTGTTATAAATGCAAGCTTTTGTGATGTCCTCCTCTGCCATGTTCTTTCTGTCATCAAGGTATCAGTCAATAGTGCTGAGTTAATAAGGCTAGGGCAGAATACTGCCCCCGTTGGTTAAATGCGTGCCCATAGTAAACAGAAAAAAAATCTGTAAAAAATTGCTAATATATGCATATAATAAATATTATTGAATAGAAAACACTCTAAAGCTTCTAAAACCGTTTAAATTATGTCTGTAAGTAAAGCAGAACTCTCAGGGCACTCATTCTCCCAAACTCTCTCTTGTCATCCAAAAAGTTGGCCCAACTTTGACGTCATCGCCCCCACCCTTCCCAAGCACCTACGGTCCTGGGAACACTTCCTATGCCTTCAGCGCGGTGTCCGCTTTCAATGGGGCTTCTCATTGTGTGAATCGCGCGCTCACGAGATTAATGACGGGCCGAATCCTTTCGGTCGCGCGTGGAAACAGGTTACTCTCACGCGCATTCTGCGCCTGTGGTGTCTTTCTTTCAAGATTGATTAAACGATGCGTGTGTTTCTCTTTGTCCTGAGAATTGCGGTGAAGCTATATAGCATGCTAACGCTGTGTTCTGAACCAAGTTTGACAAGTTTAGTCGACATATAATATGTAATTTCGACGTTTTGGTGCGAACTAACTTTACTTTTTTGGCTGCATTTCAACCGAAATATGTCGTGTTTGATAACCGAAAGACACAGACTTCAAAACTAAAGCTGTTTTTGGTAAGTATAAACCCTTCCAGGTCTTCTGATGGAAGAACAGCAAAGGTAAGGGAACATTTATGTGTTAAATTTGGGTTTCTGTGGAGGAGCCAAAATGCTAATTCCTGAGCGCCGACTCACATTATAGCCTAGTGAACGAAATCTGTAAAGTTAAAAATAAATGTAAGACAGCTGTTTTATTAAGAAGAAGTGTATCTTTCTAAGTATATGTAGAACATGTATATTTAGTCAACGTTTATGATGTGTATTTCTGTTATCTGGCAGAGTTACCATAATTTCTCCAGGCATTGTTGTAGCATTTTTTAGCCATGACCTTCTATGTAAACCGTGATTTATGGATATAATTAGCATATTATTGAAAAAAACATAAATGTACTGTATAACATGTCCTATTCCTGTCATCTGATGAAGATTTTCAAAAGGTTAGTGAATTATTTTACTTTTAATCCTGCTTTTGTGATTGCATCTATTGTTCTACAAAATGGCTATGTAAATTAGCCTATCTTTGGTGGTGGTTTGACATAAATATGTGCTATGTTTTCGCCGTAAAACATTTTAGAAATCTGACTTGGTGGCTAGATGAACAAGGTGTTTATCTTTCATTTGAGCTATTGGACTTGTTAATGTGTGGAGGTTAAATATTTCTAAGAATATTTTTGCGTTCTGTGTGCTACTGTGTCAGTTGAGCAGTGGGGGGAGGTGCCCTAGCGGGACGTGTGGTGCCAAGTAGTGACAAACTCAACCGGGGAAAAAGGGTTGTGACAGTCTGAGCTTAAAGTATGATTCACACTCAATGTCCTTTCACCTGTAAAAACAGAGGCATTTCAGTCAATAAACGTTGCTTTTTATATTCCTATTTGTGTGTCTGTTTCATAATGTTGCTAAATACACAGGATTAGAGAGATGATTGTTTTAAATCATTCCACGCTGGTCTTGTTGACAGTTCCTCTGCAATTAACAGTTTCTATGTTTACACACAGTAGTTATCTGGTTTACAAAACTCTCGTACAACCATGCAATACACTTAGGTGTAAATAGAGACTAGTTTCACGAAAGGTGCATGTGCCATGTAGCGGCCTTTATAATGTACACAACAAATAGATAGGAAAAGTTCATCTTGATTCTCTTTTTAGCTGAGGGCAAAGATTATTATTATTAGTTTTTTTTTAACAAGATGTCAACGTAAAATGTAGAGGAACACTCACAAAAAAATGAGTCACTGAATCCTCTTATTTACAGACGGTATAGAAACATACGATCACTGAATCCTCTTATTTACAGACAGTATAGAAACATACGATCACTGAATCCTCTGATTTACAGACGGTATAGAAACATACGATCACTGAATCCTCTTATTTACAGACAGTATAGAAACATACGATCACTGAATCCTCTTTTTTACAGACAGTATAGAAACATACGATCACTGAATCCTCTTATTTACAGACAGTATAGAAACATACGATCACTGAATCCTCTTTTTTACAGACAGTATAGAAACATACGATCACTGAATCCTCTGATTTACAGACGGTATAGAAACATACGATCACTGAATCCTCTGATTTACAGACAGTATAGAAACATACGATCACTGAATCCTCTGATTTACAGACAGTATAGAAACATACGATCACTGAATCCTCTGATTTACAGACGGTATAGAAACATACGATCACTGAATCCTCTGATTTACAGACGGTATAGAAACATACGATCACTGAATCCTCTTATTTACAGACAGTATAGAAACATACGATCACTGAATCCTCTTTTTTACAGACAGTATAGAAACATACGATCACTGAATCCTCTGATTTACAGACGGTATAGAAACATACGATCACTGAATCCTCTGATTTACAGACAGTATAGAAACATACGATCACTGAATCCTCTGATTTACATATTGCTACGAGGAAGGCCACTGATGTCTGCTCATCATACAGACAATCACCTTGTTCTCAAGTCAAACTAAAGCAAGGAGGATTTGCACATTTCTTGAAATGTTGAGTGACAACAGGTAGAAGGAAATGGTCTCCCCCCTGCATCCCCCCATACCTCCCCCTGCCTCCCCCCATACCTCCCCCCATACCTCCCCCTGCTTCCCCCCATACCTCCCCCTGCTTCCCCCCATACCTCCCCCCATACCTCCCCCACTGCATCCCACCATACCTCCCCCCATACCTCCCCCTGCCTCCCCCATACCTCCCCCCATACCTCCCCCATACCTCCCCCTGCTTCCCCCCATACCTCCCCACTGCCTCCCCCCATACCTCCCCACTGCCTCCCCCATACCTCCCCCACTGCCTCCACCCATACCTTCCCCCATACCTCCCCACTGCCTCCCCCATACCTCCCCCACTGCCCTCCCCCATACCTCCCCACTGCCTCCCCCCATACCTCCTCACTGCCTCCCCCCATACCTCCCCACTGCCTCCCCCCATATCTCCCCACTGCCTCCTCCATACCTCCCTACTGCCTCCCCCCATACCTCCCACTGCCCCCCCCATACCTCCCCACTGCCTCCCCCCCCATACCTCCCCACTGCCTCCCCTCCATACCTCCCCACTGCTCCCCCCTATACCTCCCCACTGCCTCCCCCCATACCTCCCCACTGCCTCCCCGTACCTCCCCACTGCCTCCCCCCGTATCTCCCCACTGCCTCCCCCCATACCTCCCCCACTGCCTCCCCCCATACCTCCCCACTGCCTCCCCCCCATACCTCCTCACTGCCTCCCCCCATACCTCCCCACTGCCTCCCCCCATATCTCCCCACTGCCTCCTCCATACCTCCCTACTGCCTCCCCCCATACCTCCCCACTGCCTCCCCATACCTCCCCACTGCCTCCCCCCATACCTCCCCACTGCCTCCCCCCATACCTCCCCACTGCCTCCCCCCGTACCTCCCCACTGCCTCCCCCCATACCTCCCCACTGCCTCCCCCCGTACCTCCCCACTGCCTCCCCCCGTACCTCCCCACTGCCTCCCCCCCATACCTCCCCACTGCCTCCCCCTGTACCTCCCCACTGCCTCCCCCATACCTCCCCACTGCCTCCCCCCATACCTCCCCACTGCCTCCCCCCATACCTCCCCACTGCCTCCCCCGTACCTCCCCATGCCTCCCCCATACCTCCCCCTGTACCTCCCCCACTGCCTCCCCCCATTACCTCCCCCTGTACCTCCCCACTGCCTCCCCCATACCTCCCCACTGCCTCCCCCATACCTCCCCACTGCCTCCCCCCTATACCTCCCCACTGCCTCCCCCCCATACCTCCCCACTCCCCTCCCCCCGTACCTCCCCACTGCCTCCCCCCGTATCTCCCCACTGCCTCCCCCCATACCTCCCCCACTGCCTCCCCCCATACCTCCCCACTGCCTCCCCCATACCTCCTCACTTGCCTCCCCCCATACCTCCCCACTGCCTCCCCCCATATCGCCCCACTGCCTCCTCCATACCTCCCTACTGCCTCCCCCATACCTCCCCACTGCCTCCCCCATCACCTCCCCACTGCCTCCCCCCATACCTCCCCACTGCCTCCCCCATACCTCACACTGCCTCCCCCCGTACCCTCCCCACTGCCTCCCCCCCATACCTCCCCACTGCCTCCCCCCCCATACCTCCCCACTGCCTCCCCCCGTACCTCCCCCAATGCCTCCCCCATACCTCCCCCTGTACCTCCCCCACTGCCTCCCCCCATACCTCCCCCTGTACCTCCCCACTGC